>NW_026972387.1:0-306997 GCF_036711695.1 Zophobas morio | reverse complement strand
TTCTTTGAAATATAGCTAAGAAGACCTGGACGACCCTCGCACTCCGAATCTGAAGAGTCAAGAAGTCCCAGGATGATTAAAAATCCGGTTGTTCCTAAGCCACTAAACGACGTGCGTCATGATGATATGAGTCATTACCCTGTTTTTGGAAACAAAGGTCGTTGCAGATTTTGCACCACGGGACAAACAAGTGTTCTCTGCGTGAAGTGTAAACTTTGTTTTGTTGAGAAAAGAAATTGTTTTTTTGATTTTCATCATAAAGCCAAATAATAATATTAATGATGTAGGTTACTTTACAAGAGCATGCTCCTTGTTCCCCCTTCACCCCTTGCGGGTGTGTGCTCTCGCAAGATTTTAGAGTTTGCATTTCTCTTATGTGCCCATAGGTGGACATACTGGTTTGCTCTCTGTATTATCAACGGTTTGAACTTCTGCTAACATTTTATGCAACCAATTTTACACAGCTATATCTTTTAAACTCACGTTAAAAAACATTCACTTCACAGATTTGCGTAATTTTAATATTTAACAAACTGTATCTAATATTATATATAAAGAGAGTTGTGAAGCTTTTAACAAACCGCATTTAAAGTTAAATAAATTAATACAGTTGCAAACACTGACAACATTCGAGTAAATTTTCGGAGAACCTTAAAGAAGATTGAAAACAGCGACTACAATGTGTACAGCCATATCTTTTAAACATAATTTAAAGGAAAATCACCTATAGATTTAAGTATTTTTCAATATTTAACAACTCTATTTAAAATTAAATAGATAAATAAGAGCACACACTGAAACTTTTTATTTACTCTATCTTCGTAAATCTTTAATATGTTTTTGAAAGGACTGTTCTAAAATTGTTGTTAATATTTTACTACCAAACGTTGAACAACTACAACTTTTTGTCCTTAATAAAACCCATTTCTCTTGAGTTTGGATTGAATAATTTCATTTGCCACAAAAATGTTCAGTTACAATTTTAACTAAATTATACACATCTTACGGCTAGTTTCATGGCTGCGTTGAACTGTCTTTCAAATTAAACGAACTTTTAACTTCGTTGAAAGAATTAGTTTTCATAGAAGTACCTGACTGTTAATAAATAACTTAAATATTATAATAAAAGTTGCCTTTATAAATGTACCCTATCCTGAATTTTAAAAAGAACCGAACAAACTTATGCAGCTTACAATACACACAGTTTGACACTATGCCATTTTGTAACTATAATATAAGCTCCATATCAAATATTTAACTCGGGAAAATTTACAATTTTCAATGTTTGATACTGCAATAAAAAGCAATCACTGTCAGTAACATTTTATTTTTTTGTGTTTACTATATAACTACAATTTTTGTGAACCAGGCCTACAACTAAAGAATATTAGGAAAATTATTAAGGTAAATGACAAAATTCCAAAAAAACTAACACTACATACATACATATTTATCTCTACTGAATTCAATTGCACAATATTCTCAACTGAAGATTATTACAAAAAATTAAAGTAGAAGACAAAAAAATATACTTATACTTAATTCCAAAAAACTAAAGGTACCTAAATAAATATTTCCATTTAATTCGATATTAAATGCAACTATATAATGACCTAGTTTTACAAACAGCTTGAAAAACTTTCTCAACTGTACGAACAATAGATATTATAAAAAAACTATTAATGTAGAAAATAAAATATATCTAGGAATTCCAAAAATCTAAAGGTACATAAATACTTCTAATTATGAGAAATCGCTACGTTTGGTTCTTATGATATTGTCAATATATATTCAGAATTTAATATCTCCCTTATTAACACATTTACTGTTACGAAAATTTAAATGTAACCTGTCCACAAGTTTCGCTACATAATACGAGAATTTTTTTAACCTTCAAACTACCGGGTGGTGTCCAAATGGACCCCATTGATACAATTTCCTATTTTTTCCCGTTATTTTCTGGTTTAACGATAGTGGTATTTTTAGTAGCTTCAATTAAGGCCTTTTGCTATGCATTCAAAAAATATCAATTGTATAGGTGTAACAGTCTGTTACAAAAAAAAAAAATTAGTCTCTTGGGGTCCGCATGGACCCCACCTGGTTCTTTTTGTTGCCATTTTTTTGTCTATATTTTTGAGATTTTATTGCACCTGCAGGTTTTATTCTGAGAATTTAGTCTTTCAAAAACCATTGTTTTATTCTTTACTAGTTTATAGACGGCGTTGCTGTTTTGATACAGACTTGCAAGCGTCAGTATCGGTGTCAGTGTGACAATTTAATCTCTCTAAAAAATTAAATTTTGTTTTATAAATGGCACCTTATCAAAATCGATATCAGTACAATCCCGCGGACGCTGTTTCGTCTATATAAGTAACAGGGACAGAAATCAAGAAATTTTTGCATTTCCTACAAAAGATTTGTTTGCCGAGTACATTCTACTCCGTACTGTTGAATGTCAGGAATGCTGGAACAAAAAACTGTAACGAAAAATGCTTATTTAATATTGTTATGTAATTTTTTTAACTTGGTTGTGTTTAAAATTAATAAATAATTTGGATTCGCCAAAAATTTTTGATTAATTCCTTAATTTTGGCTAAATAAGGCCATGGGGTCCAAGAGGACCCCATGGCCTTAAAATTACACCCGAAACGATGTGTAATTTTTCCCACCCGGTAGTTTGAAATGATTTAAATAGTTTATTATTTCATATTTTTTAAATTTTGTTGAAACTTTCACGTGTTTTAAAAAATCAATATCTGAATTATATATGGAAATTTTGGAACGCGGTTTCCACCGTTTTTATCTCACCAAACTTCAAAAATCGTACCAGACATATCGTCCACTTTTTTTGTTGGAACTGAGATACAGAAAAAGAAGCATCTAAAAGCTTCTACTAGACAACTTTGACTGTCCCATTTCCAACGTATTTGGTACGATGGAGTTTTATCAACTGAAACAGTGTTCTGCAATTTCCATACATAATTGAGATATTAATTTTGAAAGATACGTTAATGCAAAAATTTCATTAAAAAAAAAGGTGATGATTAAATTGTTTTTAACAAAACTGACCTTGTGCTATGTAGAGAAAGTTGTGGAGATGTTATATTTAAAATTTTACGACCATACGTCCATTAATACTGGAAATATTACCTTCTGAATATGTACTGAAAATCACATGTAAAAGACCTAGCAGCTAGCCTTAATTTGATATTGAATCCAATTAAACGGCGATTTTGTTTTAAAAACAGTTTGAAAAACGTTCTCGACTGAAGAATATTAAAAATATATATAATCAAGGTACAAAATAAAAAACATACCCAGGAATTCCGAAAGAAAAGGTAAATGAATTGAAGTTAACCATACTCTTCAGTGACCTCGTTTAACTAGCAGTTTGAAAAACATTCTTGTTTACAGGAAGTACTTTCGTTATACAGAAATTTAAAGTAGATATTTTTTTGTTTTCTATCAAGTTTTAAAAACTGTTTGCAATAGAGTAGTTTCTTACGTTAATTTTTGCCTTTTAGATGGATTAGAAACTATGGCTTCAAGTTGTTTCGTTGACGGAATTCTTGGTTTTCCTCGAGAATTTCTTGACTTTTTATGTGGTGTTTCTATTTGGGAATGTTCTAGTATCAGCATTGTAATAGACTCAGTTTCTTTACTTAATTTCTTGTCATTACTTGTTTTGTTGGTGTTCTGTATGCTTGTTTTTTTGTACCGTTTTCTTTGATCCTGTGACTACCACATCAAGAAGTGGTGATTTCTCCGCTAAATAATAAGATTCTATTAGAAACAATAACAATAACATCTCGTATTATGTAGACACTTTTTTGTATCGTTGACTGCGTAGATTTATTGTTACCTATTACCCTATTACTTTCAGTAAATTACAATGACACGTAAAATTTTTACTATGACAACTATGTCGCAAAAAATTTAAGCATTCACCATGTTGTACAGATTTCTAAGCACCAAGTGAAAACACATGAACACGTTGAAAGATATAAATCAAAAGCATATTCTTTAATGCAAATACAAATTTACGAATAGAAAATATCAGAAATTGTAAAATCTGTTTTAACTTGGTGTAAAAAATTTGTTCGAAAAAAATTTTTCAAACTGCAGATTTAAAAAGCCCTAATTCAAAATCACTGCTTCATATAATATAAGAAATATGTTAAAGAGACTCATTTTTTGCGCTGTTAACTACCTAACTATTTGAAATATCAAGACACACTAAATAATAACATCGTTTGATTATTATTAATGTAGACCTAATTCGTTAATTTTTTAAACATGACATTAAAAATTTTTAAAGTTACTAAACCAATGAAACCTGCAGCGAGCCGATAACGAAATAAAGTTATGAAAACAGTACCTACATGATACAACGATACAATTTCAATAACGTTAAATAAAAAATGTAAAAAACCCAACCATAAAAAATAAAAAAAATTATAGCCTTACATGCTATCTAAATGTTTAAATCATCAGTTAGATCTTAAACTTCTGAGTCAATACTTACATAATAATTCTTTCGCTAATATGTCTTCGTCAAAATTCTCTATGTGTAACATCTTTTAAATCATAATCCTCCGATTGAATATACCGTTATAGTTCTAAAGATTTTACACGAAATTTCTCCAAATCGTCAGCTTGACTATTAAGTACTTCCAGTTAGGGCAAGTTACGAAATTGTGTGTTTCCCGTATATCTGAGGTCCTAACAGTTATCCTATACATTCGATCATCTTCTTGTCGACGAAACGTCAATAATCTTCTTTCCATTCCGAATCTTTTTCTTGACAAACTTTGGACTTTGGGGTGGTATTTACGCATCTGAAATTACAAAATATATTTGTACTACGTGTATTTTATAAACATTTTATAAAGTATTGCAATATGTGATTACATATTTTTAAAATTTTATTTTACCTTTTTACATCTTTTAGGAATTCTTTCTTTCCTTGTTTTCTAGGTTTTAATTGAAGTCTTAATGATACTGTTGTCAAGGGTGTGCTTTCAGAAATCTCGTCGCTGCTACTCCTGCTGTCCTCGGTGGGTATATGATAACAATCATCCTCACTTAGCTCTCGATCGGCATAAGGACCACTTTGTTCACCATTCGGGATGGTGTATTTTGAAGCTGAAACTGTATTTTTCTTAAGAAAAGCGATTAACTTACACTATCAAATATTATCAACAAAATTAATGATTTCAAGAGTGTTTCCTATTCAGAATGTACAAAACAATATGCTTTTACATCTACGACATGTTAGTCCATCATTATATTTTGCTATAAATGCGTTTTTGAAAAACAATACAAAAAAATTGGTCTGAAGAGTTTAGACAGTACTTCTCTCGCTGTCGTAAACGTGACGACTGCATGCCTATGATGTTTTTTTTTGCATTAGATTTCAAAGCATTCGGTTTTGTGTAGTTCTTGATTAAATCAATAAAATAAATTTGCGCATTCATTAAATTTTTTGAGTCACCCTGTAAATCCAAATCCAAAAAATATGACTGGAATGATAAATTACAAGAAGAGACTCATCATATTTTGCACATTTTAGATAGGATTATTCGGCAAACTTTTGAGCTGACGTCATCAATTTTTTGGAGGCGATAAGCAAATATATTTTGACTAAAAATTTCTTATGCTTTTTATAACCTTAAAACATTTGCAAAATTTCAAAACATTCGGTTCAGTAGTCCTTGATTAAATCAATAAAATAAATTCACGCATTCATTAATTTTTTTGGGTCATCCTGCATATGCATATCCAAAAAATATGAATGGATTGATAAATCACAAGAAGAGGCTCATCATATTTTGTACATTTTAGATAGGATTTAGTCAGCAAAATTTTGGGGTGACGTCATCAATTTTTTGGAGGGGATAAGCAAATATATTTTGACTAAAAATTTCTTCTGCTCTTTATAACCTTAAAACATTTGTAAAATTTCAAAGCATTCGGTTCTGTAGTTCCTGATTAAACCAATGAAATAAATTGACCAATTCATTAATTTTTTGGGTCACCCTGTATATGCAAATCCAAAAAATTTGAATGGAATGATAAATCACAAGAAGAGACCCATCATATTTTGTACATTTTAGATAGGATTTATTCAGCAAAATTTTGGGGTGACGTCATTAATTTTTTGGAGGGGATAAGCAAATATATTTTTACTAAAAATTTATTATGCTCTTTATAACCTTAAAAGATTTGCAAGATTTCAAAGCATTCGGTTTGGTAGTTCCTGATTAAATCAATGAAATGAATTTACCCATTCATTAATTTTTTGGGTCAGCCTGTATATGCAAATCTAAAAAATTTGAATGGAATGATAAATCACAAGAAGAGACCCATCATATTTTGTACATTTTAGATAGGATTATTTGGCAAACTTTTGAGCTGACGTCATCAATTTTTTGGAGGGGATATGCAAATATATTTTGACTAAAAATTTCTTATGCTCTTTATAGCCTTAAAACATTTGCAAAATTTCAAAGATGTTTATTATAACTTTAGGCGTTACCACAAAAATAAAATTCGCAAAATGGAATTTTATAATTTTTCGAAAAAGCTGAATTATATTGTAATGACTAAATAAACTTAAACCAATGTCTTCTACTTTTTGAATTTTAATTTCAGATAAGTGAAAAAGTAAAATGGCCCAAAAAAATCGTGACCGTAAAGTGAACATTGAATTTAATTTTATTGAAAAAAATCCGATTTTATTGAACCCTGGTACCTGTCCAAATTGATACAACCTTGCAACAAACTTCATGACGTTAGCAGTGTTAGCACATCATTTTATTATGAAAAACTCACTTGAAACATACACCAAGTAACCTTCCTTATTTGCAATTTCAACAGTGCATACATTTTTTTTACTTATAGGCGTTGTCATGAAAAAATAAAATTCGCAGAATCCTATTTCATAATAATAGGTCAGGAAAGTTCTGTCTAAATAACTTTTCACTATTTTTTTAAATTTACGCATGCGAAGTAAAAAAAATGTGGAAATTGTTGAACAAAATTTTATAATTTATATAACAAACCATGTAACGAATTGCTTTTTGCCGTGTTAAATGTAATTTTCAAAGAATGAAAGATTTCTTTACAAGATAAATTAGGAACTGGCAACTTTTAGTGAATTTGCTTTTTACTGAATTTATTTTGCGAACTTTAAAATAGATGCTGTTTAAATTAACAGAAATGCATCTATCGATGTAAAATAATTGGAATGTGAATTCACCGTCCACTCTGCCACAAGTTCCATGAAAGTACCGTCTGACCTAAATGTCTTTACATAAAGGGAGGCTGTGATTAATAAGCGTTTCCAATAAACATTGGCTTTCTGCCTCTGTCATATCCTACATGCGCCACTTACAGCCTCCCTTTTACAATTAGATGAAAACTTTGGATCAGACTGTTACGTGCAAACATTAAAAATAAATTTACCTGGTCTTGGCCTCCTCTGATGCCAACATTTTCTTCAGTCCTCGCCGATGCTCCTGGTAGTTCAATGCGAAGAAATCCTGAATGCTCTTTTTGTTCTTGAATAATTTTCGTTTTTCCAATCAACATAACACGTGCCTGTTCCGTATTCATGTTGCACACACAACACATAAGAAGTTGAAAAAGTTTACTGCACTACTGTACTTAATACGACTCAATTTAACGCAAATTAATTTGCCAATGACATCAATCGCAAATTATTGTCGGTGCGGCACCCGCTAAATCGACTTCGTTCGCACTCCTTCGCACTATCGCATTTTTTGTTATTCCTCCCGCGCTGTCTGTGCTTAATAGTGGCAACACAGCTGCACAGCTGGGAATGTTACGCAATATTTTAAATAGAAACACTGCAGAAAAATGTATTGTTTAAAATAAAGGTTACCCATTTGATAAACATTTCACGAGCGTCGGTGTTCGTAACTGCACTCTCGCCTCCTAAAACATTTTAGGGCAAAAGTAAATTTTTACAAACTATTATACTCGTAACTATCGCGTTTCAATATCTTAATTTTCGACATGTCTCGTTTCTCTTGCAACGCAGTAATTTTGTTGCATAGTTTGCTGAATAAGGAAATTCAAATAAATATGATAAGGCAAATACATTCATGCCAACGCCCGAGTATTGTGTAACATAATAAAATTGCTGTGTCATCGTTGGCTTTTAATTTTTAAAGGAAGTAAGGCATACCTATATACGATTGGTCAAAATTTCCGGAACGCCGTTATCTTTTTCGTATCAACTTTTTTTAGTATGTGTGCTCTGAGGTGTCCCAAATAAAATCCAAGGCCTCATGTCCTCAGAACGGATAGAAATTGAAATTTCGTAAACGCTATTGTTTTTAGTTTGAAACTTTAATTCAGTACACTACAAATAAGACCACATACATAATTGGTTTTGGCGGGTGACGCAAATCTCTATTTTTTTAAATTGCAAGGTATATATTTTTGAAAGCATTTTAACAGATGATTCAATTGCGAATCCAATAATATAAATATATTATTTTATTTCTAATTAATAAAAAAATATTTCTAAATATGAAAAAATCCAAGACGAGTGAAATAAAGTAGTACTTTGTTTCAAACTGTTTTGAAAAAGAGTTATTTACGCATATGATCGGAACTAATACAACACATATAAGTGTTTTACATCACTGCAATCCCTACTTTACTGTATATTAAAATCCGTAAAAAAATATTATATACCGTGCAATTTAAAAAAATAGGGATTTGTGTAGTAAATTAAGCTTCCCATTTCAAGTTAAAAACAACAGCGGTCACAGAATTTATTTATATTTGTTGTCAAGAAAAGATGTAAGGCACGTAGTTTCGTTTGAGACATCTTGTACATGATACAGTGTAAAACACTTATTTATGACATTTCAATTTTTTTGCACTTCCGGTTTACCGGGAAATAATCCAAAATTAATAATTTTTAAAAAACGAAGTAGAGAAAAATATTCAATATATCATTAATAAATTCTTTATTTTGTACTACATTGGAAATCCACTGAAGAACAAATTTTAGCAATACTAAACTTCAATATTGAAGAATTAACTTCATATTCTAATCAGTTTTAATACACGTTATCAATTCCGAGACTTTGGTTAATCCTGAATAATAAAAAAAATGGTGCACAAAAATCTGCACACAAGGCGTTAGACCGAACTTCCCGGGCCCCTAAAGCACAATCCAACCTATCTGCCTTCTCGAAAAATTTAAAAAATAAATGATTTTCTTATGATGACGCCCTACAAATTAAAATAATCATTTGTATAGAGTGTTCAAGTGCTAGTAAATCCGCATGCTATGCGTATGTTTCAAAGGAGTTTTTCATCACAAAATCTAGCCATGTGACCTCTATTCTAATAAATATAAACGCATTGATAAACTGCAATTATAGACTCATAATGTTTTGCATATTTTAGATAGTTATGATTTATTCGGCAATGACGATGACCTCATCAATTTTACTTACGATACCTTTGAAACATTTGCAAGATTTCTGAGAATTCGTGTTTTGCAGTTTCATGAATAAGTTGTAAATTGTGAGAAAATTTTAATTTTTTCCCAAAAATCTAGACGTTAAGGATAAAAAATCAAGACTGATTCATAAACCGCAAATTTAGAAGTAGGTTATTTTATAAAATTTGTCTGTCCGTCTGCTCTCTAGCTATGTCGATATATATATGACAAATAATCTGCGAAACTACTGAACTGATTTAAATAAATTTTGATATGAACTTTTATATGTATTTTTGGAATTTTGTGTAGATGACTAGAAAAATTTGTCTAGTTATCTCAAAATTTTACAAATTAAATATTATTTAAATTTTGAAAAGTATCACATTTCTATGTGTGCTTCAGGTTTATGAATCAGCTTTGATCTCTACTTCTCGGGTGTAAGCTAAGGAAGTATTGTAAGAGGATCCATTGGACGAATTGCCACTTTCATGTTTTCTCGACGTTTCATGATCCATAGAACCCGAAAAAAATGATCTCCCGTTTCCGTCGGTTGTTTATGTCGTTTTTTGTTCCACAGATAATCTCTGAGACTACTCGACCGATTGCTGTCAAATTTTGTATGTATATTAGGAATAGCATGTAAATTCTAGATAGTAAAACGTCAACCAAAATTTGCCTCTCCATTTCCACCACCAATGCGATAACGTCATCTCCAAAATTTACAATACTGAAAGTTAGATTTTATAAAATCCACTTGTGGTTTATGAATCCCTGTTAGGTTTTCAGCCTATTCATAAAGATTTAAAAAAATCAAAATTTAGTAACATTTTGCAAACTAACTTTGAAACTGCAAAACCCAATGGTTTGAAATCTTGCAAACTTTTTAAGGGTGTCACGAGCACGTTAATCATAATTTATCCGTATATCCCCAACAAAACGAATGATGACATCATCTTAAAATTTTATCATATTATAAATACGATATAATTTTATCATATTATAAATGTATAAATATTTTTTAGGATTACTTATAGAGGGTAACTCAAAAAAAATTATGAATTAGGCAATGTATTTTATTGATACGCATAGCATACCCCTTTCCATGTATTTTAACAGTCGATACCTATTTCTTTTTAACTAAGGGAAAGTTTGTCTAGGTAACTTTACACAAACGTTAGGATTTTTTACCATATACCATAAAAGATTATGATACATTAGCAGTGTGGACGAACGTTGTACTTTAAAATGATGTACGATTTTCTATTCAGTATTCATTTATTTTAACTAAATGTGAAAAGAAACACCGTGCTTTGTAAATTCTGAACATTGTACTTATAAATGACGGACGCATAACTTTGTAACTTGTGAACGTCGTGCCAATGGCATAATAACTTATTAGCGAAGGCCCGTCGTTACTCGAAAAAATTAACGAATGAAGCAATTTATATATTTTACTGGCCAAATCAAGAACGTTCACACCATCTCCTCAAAATTTTGTTATTAATAAAATAAATACAAAAAAATAAATATTAGATATATTAAATCAGAAACTGCAAAGCCGAATACTTTGAAATCTTAGGTTGGAAAATGTACATACATATAAGTTTCTACAGAGGAAGTGACTAAGCTTGCGCTCCTTGATACCTCATTAGTAGAGTCCGGAATTTTATGCACGAAATTTGGCCAACATATGTGTAGGTATATATGTGCAGAAAAAATAAGAAAATATGTTTTAATTTTACGAAAATATGAAATTTTTTTATAAAAATAGGCATACATTTTGTACTTTTTTTTTATTGACCATACAATAAACTGGTAGTATATCCATAAGTCTAATAGGTTTAATTTAAAACAATATTGTGCCATATTTTAAAAACTTTATTTTACAAAAAAAAACGCGACTAAATAACAAATATTTGTAAAAAAAACGAGTACAATGATACATCAAAAAACACTTAAATGTCGGCATTAATATTATAACTTATAACTTGCAACTATATGTTTTTCAATGTTTTCAATTAAAAAATTAAGTCGCCTATCACACAAAATTTGTTTATAGGTGGAGAAACTCCTCTTTACATCCACTGATGTAATGGGTGCAAACAAGAGCGCTAATTAAATTTCGTGCTGTTAACCTCACTACTAGAACCTCCATTATATATTTTAGCTACCTTTGATAACAAAATTGATTCTTTTCTAGTACTTCCTTAAAATTTTTATTTATAAGTTGTCCTATATTTCCCTTTACTTTTTTAATGCTAAGTTAGAACTCTGTAAGAAAAAGTTAAACTTAGTAGTTGCTAAGATAAGACTGATTTTGACAAACGTGATCCTTCTAATAAAATAGAAGGTAGGTGGGCGGGTTAAAATAATATCGATTGTAGCAAATGACATAGCCTGTAAAAAAGAGAGGGTGGGCCGGCGGGGCTAGTACCTGCTAAGATAAAACTGATTTTGGCAGATGAGATACCTCTAAGAACAGAGAGGGCGGGTGAGCGGGGCTAGTACCTGCTAAAATAAGACCGATTTTGGCAAATGACATGCCCTCTAATAAAAAAGAGGGTGGGTGGGCGGGGCTAGTTCCTTTTAAAATATATGTATATCTGAGAATTGTTTGGGATTTTTTAAGCAACTTTTTCAATAACTCAATTTTTCAATACACCCCATTTTGAAATTTTCGATTGTTTTTGACAATTTTCGAGATTTAACCAAAGACATTGTCATGTATATAGATTTCGACCTTTAGAAGTTAAAAGCGCCGACACTTGCAATAAAAAATTTGCGGTATGCTTCGAAAATCTAAAAATTGGCAGAATATGTGAAAATATGCAAAAGATACGAAAATATGTGAAAAATATTGATACATGCAAAATATGCAAAATTTAATATGTGTCAATCAATTCCTATTTACCTAATTGGCCTAGATCCGAAAGCATTTAGGTGTAGTATGAACAGTCATCAATATGCAAATCTCATAAATTTCGGACTCTACTCATTAGTTATCAGTTATCAGAAGCTACAGGGAAGTTGTACGGTTTTTTTAGGACCATACACGCAAATTACTTTCACCTACACAGAGTGTTCTATTTTTCAGGTGCAACAGAAAAATTAGTATTTTCAAATGGTGCATCCTATATATTTTTAGATATTTTAATTTATCTCTCTTTAGACTTTATATCCACAATTTCTATTTAAAATTCCATTGCGACGTTGGCACGTTATTTCAGTTTTCTTGAAATTTTTTAGCGGTGAGAAAAACGCAATAGGGTTCTTTCTAAAATCTGCAATTAAATATTTTGTGGAGACATAAAAAAGGTACGCTCTTTGTTGTGGTATATAGTAAAATTACATCTTCTTATATAGAGTATTTGTAAAACATTTTTTAATTATTAGATCTTTAAATATTTATATTTGAGTTTCCTCAGGACACCCCGTATTTTATTACTGCATATTATTATTCTGTTTCTGTTTTCTAAAATATTTTCTGTATTAACTGATGATATTTTTGCGACTTTTTACTTTTTAAAAGACACACTGACACATCGAAGGAAAGAACAAAATATAGTGTCAGATACGATAATAAATACAGGTATTTTATTTGACAATCCAACTCGAAAATTCTTAACCAATAAAATGGCAGAATTGCTTGAAATTTGTCCAATGGCATTCACCGAAAAATTTTTTCAGTGAAAAAACATTCTTCTGTCAGGCAACAACACTGTTTTTCAGCGAAAAAAAATATGTCAAATTAATTTGTCAAACTTGTCAAATGAACTTTAATAAAAAAATTATAATGTAACATACAAATTACTTTTCTGTTGCCGTTAAAGGCATAATCTTCCAAAATACTGGCCACCTCGTTCATTTCGACTGCTTTATTCAGAGGAAACTTGCGTATTTCACAAAATTCTGTAAACTGCTTCCAAATTGAATCTTGCGTTCTTGCGGTCTTTCGGCACTGACTTTCTTTCACTGCATTTCGAATTTCATACACAGTCTTGTTACCAAATCTTGCTCCCAGAATTAAGAAAATCAACCAGCAGCACACACAAAATTTGATGTTTAGAAATTTATTTACGTTTTGCCTTGTTGTTTTGTTACTATTTAGACTAAGTAGGTATGGTTACTCAACGACTACGCTAACTATAAATTATGTGAATTATTGTCCGTAAAAAGTAAATAAAAATTTTCTCTTTGGATTGTCAAGCCGAATATAACTCGTGATCTGATTTTTTCTGCAAAATTTGTGTGAAAATTAACTCGTAGCTGTTGCTTTTGGAAAATCACACTCGTCTCCTTCGTCGACTCGTGTGATTTTCGTCGCAACAGCTACTCGTTAATTTGTGTCACAAATTTTGTCGGAAAAAATCAGACCACTTGTTATATTATATTTGAAAAAATCTAGATATCGATATTTGAATATTATGAAGTTTTAGATATGTTTTATAAAGACTCCGCATACTAAAATCGTATCTAATAAATGCCATAATAAAGCGCGTATATTTGTTTATCTCTGCATAAAATATTGCAACGTAACTCTTAAACATAAGATTACATTGTGATTTTTTTTAAACCTTGCTTTGCCAAACAATGGAGTTGGAATAACGCAACGTCGCGTCAGAATTTCAAAAATAAACATTGGTTGTAAAACCTAGACGCAGGGTAATGAGAATATTTAAAAGTATATATGTACCTATTCTATTTAAAAAATCAAGTAATGTGCTATGCCTCAAAAAGGTACTACTCTGTACATTCGAAATCAATTTTAATGTATGCTTCCTAAAGAACCGTATAGCTTTGGCTTTTACGTTTTTTCTATGTCAAATAATTAAGGCGATATCAAGGACCGCGCACTTAATGAGTCATCCTGTATACAGAATACGCAAGTTGAACGGACCGATTCTTATGTCTAGCAAAACACTTGTCAGAAATAAAGACAACATACGCAGCCGTGCTGATTTTTGTCTCGGTTAAAATTACAAGTGTTTCCTTTAATATCACGCATAGTCAGCGGCGTTCGTTGAATTGCAGACTTACCCAGCGTTTCCCATTTTCATGGACCAAATGACTGCGTTTTCATGTTGGTAATTCCTTGAATTTTGAAAATAATCCATATCGACACTGCTAATGAGTGGATGATCGAAAATAAATAATTTCGTTTTTTAATGTTTGGCTTGTTTTAAATTATGAGGGTTATGTACCTTACAAAAATCGCAAAATTAAATTTTACTTCTACAATTTTTAGAAGAAGCTGTATTGGTTCTCCTGTACTTCATGAGTTCTATCGAAATAATTTTAGACCAATTTTTTTAGTAGGTGTCCATAAGGTGTCCCAGATAAAACTCTACGACCTTATATTCTGAGAATGGATAGATATTTTGGGCCGGAAGAGAAACCTTAATTTAGCACAATTGAAAATACGACGCATTTATTATACCGGGTGTCTAGAAAATGGCGGATTAACTCTCCGCTACGCTCTTAACAAACAACTGGTGAGTCTGGGAAAAATAGTAAAAAAAATCCTTCTCACATTTTGGATGAGTTATAATGATTTTAAAATTGCTTCTTTTGCTACGTTTAACAACTAAACCACTCATTCATTATCGGAATAACTAGTAGTAATACTTTTAGTTAATATTTTTCTCGCCCATGACCATGTTTAATTACCATTTCAGTTAGAATGCACAAAGATATGGATGTGCTCTTTTTGTAATAATTTGATAAATTTCCATTTGACAACAATGTTTGCCTGATATAAAGCGAAGTTATTTCAGTCAGCATCGTTACTAGGAAACCAGAAAGAAAACCGGAGGTATTCACACATCAGGTGTGTACGTACAGTGTTGCCAATTTTACTTTTATAAAATCACGTTTTTTTCGTTATCTGCATTATAAAGAATTTTTTTATTATTTTTTTGGGACTCCCGAAACCCCCGTATATAATGTACTGAAGAGTTAATCTGCCATTTTCCAGACAGCCGGTATATTATATATCTAGATGTATAACACTTTGGTGTTTATTTTATTTATAGTCGACAAAAAAATTTTTTTTTAAATATGAACAAATTGAAGTTGTGTTAAATAAACTACTACCTAATCTCTTTCGAAATGTTCCAAAAAGGGTTATTTAAATATATAAATGAGACTACATATTACAACATATATAACTTATATGTGTTTTTTTTTCTTATAAGCCTGTGATCAAATCTTTAAAAAAATATAATATACAATTTAAAAAAATATCGGTTTGTGGTTTGCGTCATATTTGGAATGTACTAATTGAAGCTTCCCCTTTCAAATTAAAAACAGCAGCGTTCATAGAATTTCAATATTTATATCCGTGCCCAATTTAAGATGTAAGACATGCAGTTTAGTTTGGGCCTGCCTGTATATGGTACAGTGTAGAAAACTTGTTTATCCCGTTTAAGTTGTTTTTGTATAGTGGCTCAGATACTACAAGGTTATATGGGTGTTGTAAAATTAGGGTATTGTGAAGACGACGATGGAGCAGGTCATAAGACAAACGCACAGTTGTAAATTGTGTGTAGGTTTCGTTATAATTGTGGCAACATGTGTGTGCCTCATCCTGTACTCTGGCGACGTCCAGAATTGTGGCACCTTACATGCGTTGCCACAATTATTTTAGCCAATTTGAAGTCTTCCTGGTGGATTTTCCTACTCATATTTAACTGTTGTATGAACTTTTTGGTCACGTCTGTAACGCTGTCTCTGTCTATTTTGTAACTAGAAAAGTAATCGTTCCACATATATTTTTCTTCGAATGTGTGTATGTAGCCACAAATCGGGACCTGTATATGTGTTCGTACATGCATGGTTATGGCAACTTTGCGACCCACCGGAAAGCAGCGCCATCTGCGCTGCATACGAAAACTATTACGCTGTTGCCATATTTCTTGCGCTGAGTATGTATGCATCGCTGACTGGTTGTAGTGATGCCCACAATGCCAGCAGAAGATCGATTCTAAGAATCAATTTTTTTTGTTTCGGGCGATTCTTAACAATCGATTTTTCTGAGAAAAAAAGATCGATTCGTAAAAATCGATTTTTTAAAATTTGTTTTATAATATTGACGTGTTTAACGAACTTCATATTTTAATATGAAGTTTCTTTTAAAAAAATACCACCTGATTAGTTGCTTTTATAATATTTATTTAGCAAAAACTATTTGGCGCGTACATTGGCACATTTTGCCATTCTCACCTTTATGCACATCGAAATTAGGGGTGGTAATTCGATCAAATCAAACGTTTTAACGTTAACGTTCAAGTTCAGAAAAATGTTCGTAATCGCAGTAGATACCAACCGTTAATTCTAAAATTGCAAAAGTTACTAAGATGATTGTTTGAGCTGTGGTTTGAGTAAAAAAATGATTTCTTTCCACAATTTAAAAAAGCATCGATTTTCACTCAAAAAAAATCGATCCCCAGAGAATCGTGCAGATCAAATAATCGATTCATAATCGATCATTTTGTTAAAAATATAATCGAATATCGAAGAATCGAATCGAGAATGGGCATCACTAGGTTAATGTTTCTGATTCATCTTAGCAATCGAAGGTGATGCTCGCTTCGCGCGCTAATACATGGAAATTCCATTTTTAGGAGGTAGGTATATTTAGAAAAAAAATTGAGAATGAAGTATAGTTAATGTCACGTTAAATTAATAAAATTATTTAAATCAAAAGTTGCACACACTTTTTAGATGTGTATATTATCCTCTGTATTTTAAGCTCTTTTAAAATACTATTTTCGCAAGTTTAAAAATTAAATTGTGTTTAAGATAGAATATAAAAAAATTATTTATTCATAATATCATTGTTTCTCTACTAAAGTTAATTTGTGCCACGTTTGCCAAAGTTGATTTTTTGTTTAATATATCAAAACATAATTTACCTGGATAAGCTGAAGATTTAAATTACGCACTATGTAAATTGCATAAATCATTATATTCATTATCAATAAATGTTATGTGATATATAAATGGATGAAGAATTTTCTAGTTTTTTTAAGATGGACATTTTTGTTACCAATTTTACAAACATTTTTAGACACTTCTGATTGCCCCCGAAAGACTTAAACTTGGAAAAACAATTTCGATTGCCATTGTTGATCGATAAAACTATACATGAATTGTTTCTGTTGTCCATAACGAAAAAGCTCTATCGTTATCTTCCCTCGAAGACACCACCGATAGCCCCCAGAAACATTCGACCTTGAAATAAATTTAATTTGTTAATATCTTCGTTGTTTGTTGTTGTTAATGGATAAACCAAACGTCAATCTCTTCGAGGGTCGACAATGAAAGAGCCCCATCGTTATCTCCCTCCGAGACGCCCCCGACAGCCCCCAAAAGACTCGACGTTCTCGAGACAACTTAATTTGTCGATAACTTTGTCGATTGTTGTTATCGATCGACAAATTCGAGAGAAACAGTTTCTACGTTCCACGATCAAAGACCCCGATGATCGACTTCGCCCCAGGAAGCCCCCTTTTCCCCACAAACAGCTCCCGAGACTTAACCTCAAAACGACTTTTTAATTTGCCCATATCTTTGGAAATGGTTAACTATAATTGACCACTCCGGTCCCAAACGAAAGAGCTAACGTTTCTTCATCCCTCTCAAAAAAACCGAGTGCCTTTTCGTCCTCGTTTCTTCGAAAAACGTAAAAAACAGTATTTTTGACTTAAAATCGTTAAAATTAGTTATAAACAATCAGGAACGATAGATTAAGCCTAAAGACGACCGAATTTGGAAAATCGAACGATTTAAGGTCTTTTTTGCAAATTTTGGCTGCCACGACTTGGCCGACAAAGTCCAGGTCCGTCCTAACAACGGACCTGCATTTATTTCTTGATCTGAGCTCGTTTTAAAATCAAATTTTACATTTTTTGTCCAATTTCGACGAAACTCGGCCTAAACGTCCCTTCGGCATCTAAACTTTGAATTTTGGCAAAAAAACTACCCTCGACTCATTTTTCATCCCTTAAATTGAAAAAAACGTCAATTTTGGACCAAAAAACACCTCACCTCGATTTTCTTCCTTCCCAAAGGACCAAATAATTTTTTCACCCCAAAAACCACCCCTAAAAAATTTTCAACCCCCAAATTAAAAAATCAAGTTTCGACCCATTTTCATCCCTCGAACCCAAACGAAGATCATTCGAGATGAAAAAAACCACCCCCCACCCATTTTTCATCCCTCGAATGGAAAAAAACGTCCCTCTTCGACCAAAATCAACCCCGCTTCGATTTTCGTCATTTCGACGTCATCGAATGATAGTCGGACACGAAAAACTACCCCTAAAAAATTTTCAACCCCTAAATCCAAAAAATTTTTTTTTTCAGATTTTCATCCCCCCGACCCAAAAAATGATCTCCGAAGACAAAGAAAACTACCCTCGACAAATTTTTATCCTTCTTGGAAAAATTTGACCTTGAAAAATATCGAAAATCTTCAAAAATCTCGAAAAAAATTTTCAAAAAAACCTTTTTTCTCCCCACCCAAAACCCCAACTTCCCAAATGGTCCCGATTGTTTGTCTGGTGGTTGGAGTTTGGGGAAAATTCGGAAAATTATGGAAATCTTGAAAATTTTGGAATCTTGAAAATGGTAAAATCTTGATTTTTTGGGGTAAAATCTTGAAAAAAAATTTTTTTTTTTTGGGAGAAAAATCTTACTTTTTTGGCGTAAAATCTTGATTTTTGGGGTAAAAATTTTGTTTTTTTGGGGTAAAATCTTGAAAAAAATCTTGTTTTTTTGGGAGAAAAATCTTGCTTTTTTGGGGTAAAATCTTGATTTTTGGGGTAAAAATCTTGTTTTTTTGGGGGAAAAATCTTGTTTTTTGGGGGAAAAATCTTGAAAAATCTTGTTTTTTTGGGAGAAAAATCTTGCTTTTTTGGGGTAAAATCTTGATTTTTGGGGTAAAAATCTTGTTTTTTTGGGGGAAAAATCTTGTTATTTATATTTTTTATTAAATTTCACATAAAGTCAGAAATAAAACAAACATAACTGTCAATGAATATGTCAATTACAGTGATCTGTAACTGGTGCACAAAAATACACAAGACGGCGTAGCTCCGTTTGAACTAAAAAATATTCGAAATTATATGATACATTGCTGTTCAACAATAAATAACTTATGTATTTGGCGTTTTAATCATTATATTTTCGTTGTGTAAAGAGATTTTTATTTATAAACGTCTAGGAACAGTGGACAATTTGGGCAATTTTTACGCACGCCGGGTGGTAAACATCCAGGATGACTGTAAATTGATGTTTCCGAAGATGTCATTTGAATGTTAATTCAGATACAATCTTGTAATCACTAAAACTTAACGGTTAGCGGTCTTTTAAGAGGTGGCGCGAAATTTTTAAAATGACAAAAATTTTTGTCACATTATTTAAGGTTTAGGTGATATGAACCGATTCACCTTACATGAAGCCATACTGCCGTGCACTTGAAGCATTTCGATAAAAAATGTTTTGCACTATGAAAAACTAAATCACGAGGACTCGGAGAAGTTATTGGGAACCTCACGTGTGAACAATATTCCATCCGTGGTTATAAATTTGGCGGAATCAGATTCGGATTGATAAGAATCAGAGGCAGTGAATTGTATAAGAACAGTATATTAGTAAAAACAGAATTTAGCAGTTCACCCGTTACATCTTCTTTCTACAACGGACCATACATCAGAGAGGGACGTAATTTCATTGGTGCTGATTACACGGCATCCCTTACATCAGTTACTTATTACTGAAGTTCCTAAATACACAAATTCAAATTGTGGCGCCAAACATGCACCTGTCAACACGGATGAATCAGAATTTAAGCTTGCGGACGAATGAGATTAATTTATTTACACTGACACTACTGACATTTTATGGAGAATTAATCATTCGGCTTGACCTTCTAAGCCGATTTTAAATTGGAAAAATGATGTCCATAATTACGTAGCTCAAAAAGTATAGAGACTAGACTTATTATAGTTGTATCTAGAGATTTGAAATGGATAATAGTTCGAATTTAACCACACTGACGATATCATCTGCTTAAAAAAAACACCCATTTAAATCACATGTTATTTTCATTCCGCCAGTTAGGGGGTCATGTCTTAACAAAACGATTTATTAATCTGCACTCTCGTAAAGTAACCGTTTAATCACGAAACGGATACCATAAATTAAAACTTTAACAGTATTGGAAATTTAACATAACTAACGTCATAAAAACCGAACTAATAGTTTTCTTTTAATTGACAATTTGGTATGAAACAGAATAAATCAATGCTCGTCTAAAGTAACAGTATTGCAGTCAATGCTCGCACAATGTAACCTTAATATGATCAATGCTCGCGCAAACTAACGGTAGTTTGTTTATTAGTCGAGAGCATACGGGGTGTCAATTTGATCAAATTAAATCTAAATTATCATTTTACTTAAAAAAACAAGACCCATTTAAATTACATGTTATATCATTACCCCCAATTACTAATTCATGTCTTCAGAAAAAGTTCAATTAATCAGCACTCTCGTAAAGTAACCGTTTAATCACGAAACGGATATCATAAATTAAAACTTTAACATTATTGGAAATTTCACACAACTAACGTCACATAAACCGAACTAATAGTTTTCTTTTAATTGACAATTTGGTATGAAACAGAATAAATCAATGCTCGTCCAAAGTAACAGTATTACAGTCAATGCTCGCACACGGTAACCTTAATATGGTCAATGCTCGCGCAAACTAACGGTAATTTGTTTATAAGTTGAGCACACGTGGGTGTCAATTTGATCAGACTAAAATTAAATTATCATTCAACTTAAAAAAACAAGACCCAATTAAATTACATGTTATTTTCATTACCCCCAATTACTAATTCATGTCTTCAGAAAATGTTTAATTAATCGGCACTCTCGTAAAGTAACCGTTTAATCACGAAACGGATATCATAAATTAAATTTCACACAACTAACGTCATCAAAAACCGAACTAATAGTTTTCTTTTAATTGACAATTTGGTATGAAACAGAATAAATCGATGCTCGTCTAAAGTAACAGTGTTACAGTCAATGCTCGCACAAGGTAACCTTAATATGGTCAATGCTCGCGCAAACTAACGGTAATTTGTTTATTAGTTGAGCATAAGTGGGTGTCAATTTGATGAAACTAAAATTAAATTATCATTCTACTTAAAAAAACAAGACCCATTTAATTTACATGTTATATCATTACCCCCAATTACTAATTCATGTCTTCAGAAAAAGTTCAATTAATCGGCACTCTCGTAAAGTAACCGTTTAATCACGAAACGGATACCATAAATTAAAACTTTAACAGTATTGGAAATTTAACATAACTAACGTCATAAAAACCGAACTAATAGTTTTCTTTTAATTGACAATTTGGTATGAAACAGAATAAATCAATGCTCGTCTAAAGTAACAGTATTACAATCAATGCTCGCACAAGGTAACCTTAATATGATCAATGCTCGCGCAAACTAACGGTAATTTGTTTATTAGTCGAGCATACGGGGTGTCAATTTGATCAAACTAAAATTAAATTATCATTCTACTTAAGAAAACAAGACCCATTTAAATTACATGTTATATCATTACCCCCAATTACTAATTCATGTCTTCAGAAAAAGTTTAATTAATCGGCACTCACGTAAAGTAACCGTTTAATCACCAACGGATATCATAAATTAAATTTCACACAACTAACGTCACAAAAACCGAACTAATAATTTTCTTTTAATTGACAATTTGGTATGAAACAGAATAAATCAATGCTCGTCCAAAGTAACAGTATTACAGTCATTGCTCGCACACGGTAACCTTAATATGGTCAATGCTCGCGAAACTAACGGTAATTTGTTTATAAGGTGAGCAAACGTGGGTGTCAATTTGATCGGACTAAAATTAAATTATCATTTTACTTAAAAATACAAGACCCATTTAAATTACATGTTATATCATTACCCCCAATTACTAATTCATGTCTCCAGAAAAAGTTTAATTAATCGGCACTCTCGTAAAGTAACCGTTTAATCACGAAACGGATACCATAAATTAAAACTTTAACAGTATTGGAAATTTCACACAACTAACGTCGTAAAAACCGAACTAATAGTTTTCTTTTAATTTACAATTTGGTATGAAACAGAATAAATCAATGCTCGTCCAAAGTAACAGTATTACAGTCAATGCTCGCGCACGGTAACCTTAATATGGTCAATGCTCGCGCAATGCTAACGGTAATTTGTTTATTAGTTGAGCATACGTGGGTGTCAACTTGATCAAACTAAAATTAAATTATTATTGTACTTAAAAAAACAAGACCCATTTAAATTACATGTCATATCATTACCCCCAATTACTAATTCATGTCTTCAGAAAAATTTTAATTAATCGGCACTCTCGTAAAGTAACTGTTTAATCACGATACGGATATCATAAATTAAAACTTTAACAGTATTGGAAATTTAACATAACTAACGTCACAAAAACCGAACTAATAGTTTTCTTTTAATTGACAATTTGGTATGAAACAGAGTAAATCAATGCTCGTCCAAAGTAACAGTATTACAGTCAATGCTCGCACACGGTAACCTTAATATGGTCAATGCTCGCACAAACTAACGGTAATTTCTTTATTAGTTGAGCATAAGTGGGTGTCAATTTGATCAAACTAAAATTAAATTATCATTCTACTTAAAAAAACAAGACCCATTTAATTTACATGTTATATCATTACCCCCAATTACTAATTCATGTCTTCAGAAAAAGTTCAATTAATCGGCACTCTCGTAAAGTAACCGTTTAATCACGATACGGATATCATAAATTAAAACTTTAACAGTATTGGAAATTTAACATAACTAACCTCATAAAAACTGAACTAATAGTTTTCTTTTAATTGACAATTTGGTATGAAACAGAATAAATCAATGCTCGTCCAAAGTAACAGTATTACAGTCAATGCTCGCGCACGGTAACCTTAATATGGTCAATCCTCGCGCAATGCTAACGGTAATTTGTTTATTAGTTGAGCATACGGGGTGTCAATTTGATCAAACTAAAATTAAATTATCATTCTACATACTTAAATAAACAAGACCCATTTAAATTAAATGTTATATCATTACCCCCAATTACTAATTCATGTCTTCAGAAAAAGTTCAATTAATCGGCACTCACGTAAAGTAACCGTTTAATCACGAAACGGATATCATAAATTAAATTTCACACAACTAACGTCACAAAAACCGAACTAATAGTTTTCTTTTAATTGACAATTTGGTATGAAACAGAATAAATCAATGCTCGTCTAAAGTAACAGTATTACAGTCAATGCTCGCACATGGTAACTTTAATATGATCAATGCTCGCGCAAACTAACGGTAATTTGTTTATTAGTCGAGCATACGGGGTGTCAATTTGATCAAACTAAAATTAAATTATCATTCTACTTAAGAAAACAAGACCCATTTAAATTACATGTTATATCATTACCCCCAATTACTAATTCATGTCTTCAGGAAAAGTTCAATTAATCGGCACTCACGTAAAGTAACCGTTTAATCACGAAACGGATATCATAAATTAAATTTCACACAACTAACGTCACAAAATCCGAACTAATAGTTTTCTTTTAATTGACAATTTGGTATGAAACAGAATAAATCAATGCTCGTCTAAAGTAACAGTATTACAGTCAATGCTCGCACATGGTAACTTTAATATGATCAATGCTCGCGCAAGCTAACGGTAATTTGTTTATTAGTCGAGCATACGGGGTGTCAATTTGATCAAACTAAAATTAAATTATCATTCTACTTAAGAAAACAAGACCCATTTAAATTACATGTTATGTCATTACCCCAAATTACTAATTCATGTCTTCAGAAAAAGTTCAATTAATCGGCACTCTGGTAAAGTAACCGTTTAATCACGAAACGGATACCATAAATTAAAACTTTAACAGTATTGGAAATTTAACATAACTAACGTCATAAAAACCGAACTAATAGTTTTATTTTAATTGACAATTTGGTATGAAACAGAATAAATCAATGCTCGTCTAAAGTAACAGTATTACAGTCAATGCTCGCACAAGGTAACCTTAATATGATCAATGCTCGCGCAAACTAACGGTAATTTGTTTATTAGTCGAGCATACGGTGTGTCAATTTGATCAAACTAAAATTAAATTATCATTCTACTTAAAAAAACAAGACCCATTTAAATTACATGTTATATCATTACCCCCAATTAATAATTCATGTCTTCAGAAAAAGTTTAATTAATCGGCAATCTAGTAAAGTAACCGTTTAATCACGAAACGGATATCATAAATTAACACTTTATAATTCTTGGAAATTTCACACAACTAACGTCACATAAACCGAACTAATAGTTTTCTTTTAATTGACAATTTGGTATGAAACAGAATAAATTAATGCTCGTCCAAAGTAACAGTATTACAGTCAATGCTCGCACACGGTAACCTTAATATGGTCAATGCTCGCGAAACTAACGGCAATTTGTTTATAAGGTGAGCATACGTGGGTGTCAATTTGATCGGACTAAAATTAAATTATCATTTTACTTAAAAATACAAGACCCATTTAAATTACATGTTATATCATTACCCCCAATTACTAATTCATGTCTTCAGAAAAAGTTTAATTAATCGGCACTCACGTAAAGTAACCGTTTAATCACGAAACGGATATCATAAATTAAATTTCACACAACTAACGTCACCAAAACCGAACTAATAATTTTCTTTTAATTGACAATTTGGTATGAAACAGAATAAATCAATGCTCGTCTAAAGTAACAGTATTACAATCAATGCTCGCACAAGGTAACCTTAATATGATCAATGCTCGCGCAAACTAACGGTAATTTGTTTATTAGTCGAGCATACGGGGTGTCAATTTGATCAAACTAAAATTAAATTATCATTCTACTTAAGAAAACAAGACCCATTTAAATTACATGTTATATCATTACCCCCAATTACTAATTCATGTCTTCAGAAAAAGTTTAATTAATCGGCACTCACGTAAAGTAACCGTTTAATCACCAACGGATATCATAAATTAAATTTCACACAACTAACGTCACAAAAACCGAACTAATAATTTTCTTTTAATTGACAATTTGGTATGAAACAGAATAAATCAATGCTCGTCCAAAGTAACAGTATTACAGTCAATGCTCGCACACGGTAACCTTAATATGGTCAATGCTCGCGAAACTAACGGTAATTTGTTTATAAGGTGAGCATACGTGGGTGTCAATTTGATCGGACTAAAATTAAATTATCATTTTACTTAAAAATACAAGACCCATTTAAATTACATGTTATATCATTACCCCCAATTACTAATTCATGTCTCCAGAAAAAGTTTAATTAATCGGCACTCTCGTAAAGTAACCGTTTAATCACGAAACGGATACCATAAATTAAAACTTTAACAGTATTGGAAATTTCACACAACTAACGTCATAAAAACCGAACTAATAGTTTTCTTTTAATTTACAATTTGGTATGAAACAGAATAAATCAATGCTCGTCCAAAGTAACAGTATTACAGTCAATGCTCGCGCACGGTAACCTTAATATGGTCAATGCTCGCGCAATGCTAACGGTAATTTGTTTATTAGTTGAGCATACGTGGGTGTCAACTTGATCAAACTAAAATTAAATTATTATTGTACTTAAAAAAACAAGACCCATTTAAATTACATGTCATATCATTACCCCCAATTACTAATTCATGTCTTCAGAAAAATTTTAATTAATCGGCACTCTCGTAAAGTAACTGTTTAATCACGATACGGATATCATAAATTAAAACTTTAACAGTATTGGAAATTTAACATAACTAACGTCACAAAAACCGAACTAATAGTTTTCTTTTAATTGACAATTTGGTATGAAACAGAGTAAATCAATGCTCGTCCAAAGTAACAGTATTACAGTCAATGCTCGCACACGGTAACCTTAATATGGTCAATGCTCGCACAAACTAACGGTAATTTCTTTATTAGTTGAGCATAAGTGGGTGTCAATTTGATCAAACTAAAATTAAATTATCATTCTACTTAAAAAAACAAGACCCATTTAATTTACATGTTATATCATTACCCCCAATTACTAATTCATGTCTTCAGAAAAAGTTCAATTAATCGGCACTCTCGTAAAGTAACCGTTTAATCACGATACGGATATCATAAATTAAAACTTTAACAGTATTGGAAATTTAACATAACTAACCTCATAAAAACTGAACTAATAGTTTTCTTTTAATTGACAATTTGGTATGAAACAGAATAAATCAATGCTCGTCCAAAGTAACAGTATTACAGTCAATGCTCGCGCACGGTAACCTTAATATGGTCAATCCTCGCGCAATGCTAACGGTAATTTGTTTATTAGTTGAGCATACGGGGTGTCAATTTGATCAAACTAAAATTAAATTATCATTCTACATACTTAAATAAACAAGACCCATTTAAATTAAATGTTATATCATTACCCCCAATTACTAATTCATGTCTTCAGAAAAAGTTCAATTAATCGGCACTCACGTAAAGTAACCGTTTAATCACGAAACGGATATCATAAATTAAATTTCACACAACTAACGTCACAAAAACCGAACTAATAGTTTTCTTTTAATTGACAATTTGGTATGAAACAGAATAAATCAATGCTCGTCTAAAGTAACAGTATTACAGTCAATGCTCGCACATGGTAACTTTAATATGATCAATGCTCGCGCAAACTAACGGTAATTTGTTTATTAGTCGAGCATACGGGGTGTCAATTTGATCAAACTAAAATTAAATTATCATTCTACTTAAGAAAACAAGACCCATTTAAATTACATGTTATATCATTACCCCCAATTACTAATTCATGTCTTCAGGAAAAGTTCAATTAATCGGCACTCACGTAAAGTAACCGTTTAATCACGAAACGGATATCATAAATTAAATTTCACACAACTAACGTCACAAAATCCGAACTAATAGTTTTCTTTTAATTGACAATTTGGTATGAAACAGAATAAATCAATGCTCGTCTAAAGTAACAGTATTACAGTCAATGCTCGCACATGGTAACTTTAATATGATCAATGCTCGCGCAAGCTAACGGTAATTTGTTTATTAGTCGAGCATACGGGGTGTCAATTTGATCAAACTAAAATTAAATTATCATTCTACTTAAGAAAACAAGACCCATTTAAATTACATGTTATGTCATTACCCCAAATTACTAATTCATGTCTTCAGAAAAAGTTCAATTAATCGGCACTCTGGTAAAGTAACCGTTTAATCACGAAACGGATACCATAAATTAAAACTTTAACAGTATTGGAAATTTAACATAACTAACGTCATAAAAACCGAACTAATAGTTTTATTTTAATTGACAATTTGGTATGAAACAGAATAAATCAATGCTCGTCTAAAGTAACAGTATTACAGTCAATGCTCGCACAAGGTAACCTTAATATGATCAATGCTCGCGCAAACTAACGGTAATTTGTTTATTAGTCGAGCATACGGTGTGTCAATTTGATCAAACTAAAATTAAATTATCATTCTACTTAAAAAAACAAGACCCATTTAAATTACATGTTATATCATTACCCCCAATTAATAATTCATGTCTTCAGAAAAAGTTTAATTAATCGGCAATCTAGTAAAGTAACCGTTTAATCACGAAACGGATATCATAAATTAACACTTTATAATTCTTGGAAATTTCACACAACTAACGTCACATAAACCGAACTAATAGTTTTCTTTTAATTGACAATTTGGTATGAAACAGAATAAATTAATGCTCGTCCAAAGTAACAGTATTACAGTCAATGCTCGCACACGGTAACCTTAATATGGTCAATGCTCGCGAAACTAACGGCAATTTGTTTATAAGGTGAGCATACGTGGGTGTCAATTTGATCGGACTAAAATTAAATTATCATTTTACTTAAAAATACAAGACCCATTTAAATTACATGTTATATCATTACCCCCAATTACTAATTCATGTCTTCAGAAAAAGTTTAATTAATCGGCACTCACGTAAAGTAACCGTTTAATCACGAAACGGATATCATAAATTAAATTTCACACAACTAACGTCACCAAAACCGAACTAATAATTTTCTTTTAATTGACAATTTGGTATGAAACAGAATAAATCAATGCTCGTCTAAAGTAACAGTATTACAATCAATGCTCGCACAAGGTAACCTTAATATGATCAATGCTCGCGCAAACTAACGGTAATTTGTTTATTAGTCGAGCATACGGGGTGTCAATTTGATCAAACTAAAATTAAATTATCATTCTACTTAAGAAAACAAGACCCATTTAAATTACATGTTATATCATTACCCCCAATTACTAATTCATGTCTTCAGAAAAAGTTTAATTAATCGGCACTCACGTAAAGTAACCGTTTAATCACCAACGGATATCATAAATTAAATTTCACACAACTAACGTCACAAAAACCGAACTAATAATTTTCTTTTAATTGACAATTTGGTATGAAACAGAATAAATCAATGCTCGTCCAAAGTAACAGTATTACAGTCAATGCTCGCACACGGTAACCTTAATATGGTCAATGCTCGCGAAACTAACGGTAATTTGTTTATAAGGTGAGCATACGTGGGTGTCAATTTGATCGGACTAAAATTAAATTATCATTTTACTTAAAAATACAAGACCCATTTAAATTACATGTTATATCATTACCCCCAATTACTAATTCATGTCTCCAGAAAAAGTTTAATTAATCGGCACTCTCGTAAAGTAACCGTTTAATCACGAAACGGATACCATAAATTAAAACTTTAACAGTATTGGAAATTTCACACAACTAACGTCATAAAAACCGAACTAATAGTTTTCTTTTAATTTACAATTTGGTATGAAACAGAATAAATCAATGCTCGTCCAAAGTAACAGTATTACAGTCAATGCTCGCGCACGGTAACCTTAATATGGTCAATGCTCGCGCAATGCTAACGGTAATTTGTTTATTAGTTGAGCATACGTGGGTGTCAACTTGATCAAACTAAAATTAAATTATTATTGTACTTAAAAAAACAAGACCCATTTAAATTACATGTCATATCATTACCCCCAATTACTAATTCATGTCTTCAGAAAAATTTTAATTAATCGGCACTCTCGTAAAGTAACTGTTTAATCACGATACGGATATCATAAATTAAAACTTTAACAGTATTGGAAATTTAACATAACTAACGTCACAAAAACCGAACTAATAGTTTTCTTTTAATTGACAATTTGGTATGAAACAGAGTAAATCAATGCTCGTCCAAAGTAACAGTATTACAGTCAATGCTCGCACACGGTAACCTTAATATGGTCAATGCTCGCACAAACTAACGGTAATTTCTTTATTAGTTGAGCATAAGTGGGTGTCAATTTGATCAAACTAAAATTAAATTATCATTCTACTTAAAAAAACAAGACCCATTTAATTTACATGTTATATCATTACCCCCAATTACTAATTCATGTCTTCAGAAAAAGTTCAATTAATCGGCACTCTCGTAAAGTAACCGTTTAATCACGATACGGATATCATAAATTAAAACTTTAACAGTATTGGAAATTTAACATAACTAACCTCATAAAAACTGAACTAATAGTTTTCTTTTAATTGACAATTTGGTATGAAACAGAATAAATCAATGCTCGTCCAAAGTAACAGTATTACAGTCAATGCTCGCGCACGGTAACCTTAATATGGTCAATCCTCGCGCAATGCTAACGGTAATTTGTTTATTAGTTGAGCATACGGGGTGTCAATTTGATCAAACTAAAATTAAATTATCATTCTACATACTTAAATAAACAAGACCCATTTAAATTAAATGTTATATCATTACCCCCAATTACTAATTCATGTCTTCAGAAAAAGTTCAATTAATCGGCACTCACGTAAAGTAACCGTTTAATCACGAAACGGATATCATAAATTAAATTTCACACAACTAACGTCACAAAAACCGAACTAATAGTTTTCTTTTAATTGACAATTTGGTATGAAACAGAATAAATCAATGCTCGTCTAAAGTAACAGTATTACAGTCAATGCTCGCACATGGTAACTTTAATATGATCAATGCTCGCGCAAACTAACGGTAATTTGTTTATTAGTCGAGCATACGGGGTGTCAATTTGATCAAACTAAAATTAAATTATCATTCTACTTAAGAAAACAAGACCCATTTAAATTACATGTTATATCATTACCCCCAATTACTAATTCATGTCTTCAGGAAAAGTTCAATTAATCGGCACTCACGTAAAGTAACCGTTTAATCACGAAACGGATATCATAAATTAAATTTCACACAACTAACGTCACAAAATCCGAACTAATAGTTTTCTTTTAATTGACAATTTGGTATGAAACAGAATAAATCAATGCTCGTCTAAAGTAACAGTATTACAGTCAATGCTCGCACATGGTAACTTTAATATGATCAATGCTCGCGCAAGCTAACGGTAATTTGTTTATTAGTCGAGCATACGGGGTGTCAATTTGATCAAACTAAAATTAAATTATCATTCTACTTAAGAAAACAAGACCCATTTAAATTACATGTTATGTCATTACCCCAAATTACTAATTCATGTCTTCAGAAAAAGTTCAATTAATCGGCACTCTGGTAAAGTAACCGTTTAATCACGAAACGGATACCATAAATTAAAACTTTAACAGTATTGGAAATTTAACATAACTAACGTCATAAAAACCGAACTAATAGTTTTATTTTAATTGACAATTTGGTATGAAACAGAATAAATCAATGCTCGTCTAAAGTAACAGTATTACAGTCAATGCTCGCACAAGGTAACCTTAATATGATCAATGCTCGCGCAAACTAACGGTAATTTGTTTATTAGTCGAGCATACGGTGTGTCAATTTGATCAAACTAAAATTAAATTATCATTCTACTTAAAAAAACAAGACCCATTTAAATTACATGTTATATCATTACCCCCAATTAATAATTCATGTCTTCAGAAAAAGTTTAATTAATCGGCAATCTAGTAAAGTAACCGTTTAATCACGAAACGGATATCATAAATTAACACTTTATAATTCTTGGAAATTTCACACAACTAACGTCACATAAACCGAACTAATAGTTTTCTTTTAATTGACAATTTGGTATGAAACAGAATAAATTAATGCTCGTCCAAAGTAACAGTATTACAGTCAATGCTCGCACACGGTAACCTTAATATGGTCAATGCTCGCGAAACTAACGGCAATTTGTTTATAAGGTGAGCATACGTGGGTGTCAATTTGATCGGACTAAAATTAAATTATCATTTTACTTAAAAATACAAGACCCATTTAAATTACATGTTATATCATTACCCCCAATTACTAATTCATGTCTTCAGAAAAAGTTTAATTAATCGGCACTCACGTAAAGTAACCGTTTAATCACGAAACGGATATCATAAATTAAATTTCACACAACTAACGTCACCAAAACCGAACTAATAATTTTCTTTTAATTGACAATTTGGTATGAAACAGAATAAATCAATGCTCGTCTAAAGTAACAGTATTACAATCAATGCTCGCACAAGGTAACCTTAATATGATCAATGCTCGCGCAAACTAACGGTAATTTGTTTATTAGTCGAGCATACGGGGTGTCAATTTGATCAAACTAAAATTAAATTATCATTCTACTTAAGAAAACAAGACCCATTTAAATTACATGTTATATCATTACCCCCAATTACTAATTCATGTCTTCAGAAAAAGTTTAATTAATCGGCACTCACGTAAAGTAACCGTTTAATCACCAACGGATATCATAAATTAAATTTCACACAACTAACGTCACAAAAACCGAACTAATAATTTTCTTTTAATTGACAATTTGGTATGAAACAGAATAAATCAATGCTCGTCCAAAGTAACAGTATTACAGTCAATGCTCGCACACGGTAACCTTAATATGGTCAATGCTCGCGAAACTAACGGTAATTTGTTTATAAGGTGAGCATACGTGGGTGTCAATTTGATCGGACTAAAATTAAATTATCATTTTACTTAAAAATACAAGACCCATTTAAATTACATGTTATATCATTACCCCCAATTACTAATTCATGTCTCCAGAAAAAGTTTAATTAATCGGCACTCTCGTAAAGTAACCGTTTAATCACGAAACGGATACCATAAATTAAAACTTTAACAGTATTGGAAATTTCACACAACTAACGTCATAAAAACCGAACTAATAGTTTTCTTTTAATTTACAATTTGGTATGAAACAGAATAAATCAATGCTCGTCCAAAGTAACAGTATTACAGTCAATGCTCGCGCACGGTAACCTTAATATGGTCAATGCTCGCGCAATGCTAACGGTAATTTGTTTATTAGTTGAGCATACGTGGGTGTCAACTTGATCAAACTAAAATTAAATTATTATTGTACTTAAAAAAACAAGACCCATTTAAATTACATGTCATATCATTACCCCCAATTACTAATTCATGTCTTCAGAAAAATTTTAATTAATCGGCACTCTCGTAAAGTAACTGTTTAATCACGATACGGATATCATAAATTAAAACTTTAACAGTATTGGAAATTTAACATAACTAACGTCACAAAAACCGAACTAATAGTTTTCTTTTAATTGACAATTTGGTATGAAACAGAGTAAATCAATGCTCGTCCAAAGTAACAGTATTACAGTCAATGCTCGCACACGGTAACCTTAATATGGTCAATGCTCGCACAAACTAACGGTAATTTCTTTATTAGTTGAGCATAAGTGGGTGTCAATTTGATCAAACTAAAATTAAATTATCATTCTACATACTTAAATAAACAAGACCCATTTAAATTAAATGTTATATCATTACCCCCAATTACTAATTCATGTCTTCAGAAAAAGTTTAATTATTCGGCACTCTCGTAAAGTAACCGTTTAATCACGAAACGGACATCATAAATTAAAACTTTAACAGTATTGGAAATTTCACACAACTAACGTCATATAAACCGAACTAATAGTTTTCTTTTAATTGACAATTTGGTATGAAACAGAATAAATCAATGCTCGTCCAAAATAACAGTATTACAGTGAATGCTCGCACACGGTAACCTTAATATGTTCAATGCTCGCGCAAACTAACGGTAATTTGTTTATTAGTTGAGCATACGTGGGTGTCAATTTGATCAAATTAAAATTAAATTATCATTCTACTTAAAAAAACCAAGGCCCATTTAAATTACATGTTATATCATTACTCCCAATTACTAATTCATGTCTTCAGAAAAAGTTTAATTAATCGGCACTCTCGTAAAGTAACCGTTTAATCACGATACGGACATCATAAATTAAAACTTTAACAGTATTGGAAATTTAACATAACTAACGTCATAAAAACCGAACTAACAGTTTTCTTTTAATTGACAATTTGGTATGAAACAGAATAAATCAATGCTCGTCCAAAGTAACAGTATGACAGTCAATGCTCACACACGGTAACCTTAATATGGTCAATGCTCGCGCAAACTAACGGTAATATGGTTATAAGGTGAGCATACGTGGGTACCAATTGACCAAACTAAAATTAAATTATCATTCTACTTAATAAAAGCACCCATTTAAATTAGATGTTATATTCATTCCCTCAGTTAGTAGGTCATGTCTTAATAAAGTGTTTTATTAATCGACGATCTGGTAAAGTAACCGTTTAATAACTAAATGAAGATCAAAATTTTAAACTTTTGCAGTATATATTTTGAATTTAACAACACTTACGATGTGTGAAACACGAGCTAATATTTTTCTCTTAATTGACAGTTTGGTATGAAAGACAATATTTTAAGGCTATGCTCGTCCAAAGTAACAGAATTATAGTCAATGCTCGCACAAAGTAACTGTTATACAATCTATGCTCGCGTAAACTGACGGTAATATGGCGAGTTATGTGAGCACATATCAAGCAAATTCAATCAAACTATACTGCTACAATTAAATTACCAGTTCAACTGAAAAGACAGACCAATATTAATTAGATGTTATATTCATTTCGAGTAATTTGGAGGACTTAATCAAAGGTTTTACTCATAGGCGCTGTCGTACCATAACCGTTTAATTACAGATTCGTTAAGGTCGTAATTTAAGACATGTACATTATTTCGAATTTAACACAGTTGACGTTGAAAACCCGAACCTTCTTCGGAAAGTGCCTTATCTCAATTGTGCCTGATTCGATGAAATTAACTTTTAATTTTTACGTTAGGTATTTCATTGATTCATTTAACCATTAGACGAAATGTTACATTTCTGAACCAACTTGCTTCTAGCGAAAAAGAAATATATAAATATATATATATAAATTGAGAGTTTGGTATAAAACAGAATGTCTTAATCAGTGCCCGCGCAAAGTAACTGTAATATCATCAATGCTCCTGCAAAGTAACCGTATTATAGGCAATGCCTGCGTGAAATATCTGTAACAAACCTAATTAGATGAGCACATATCCGTGTAAATTTAATAAAACAATAATTGTACAATTAAATTACCCATTTAACTTAAAAAAAGATACGTACTCTCGTAAGATAGCCGTTTAATAACGAAATCAATGTCATAATTTAAAAATGTTTGAGTATTTTGAATTTAACACAACTGAAGTTAGAAATTCCGAACCTTCTGCCAAAAATTTGTCTCAGCTTGTGCATAATCGAGGAAATAAAATTTAAATTATAGATTAAATATATGTATCATGGATTCATGATTACGTGTTAGCCTAATGAGACTAATGACACTATGAGCCGGTTTACAGAAGCTCAGTTAAATATCTGATGGTGATTAAATTTTAAACGCGCCATTAAAGTGATGCGCCAATCAGATATCGCTAAACGCCTTATTAAATGCGTGATTTATGACTTAATGTCAGTAAATTTATTTATAAATGATAAATCTTAGATTTTAAAAGCAATTAGTTTGTAGCGTAGAAAAAACATTAATTTTTTTTTATTGATTGATAGTTTGGTATGAAACAGAATGTTATATATAATTCAGTGCCGCCCCAAAGTTGCTGTAATTTACTCAATATACTCAATACCCGGCCACAGTAATCGTAATATTGTCAGTGTTCGATTAAAATAACCGTAATGTCTTTAATGCCCGAGCAAAGTAACACTAATATAATGAATGTGCGCTCAAAATAACCAATATAGTTAATGCTCACGCAAAGTAACCGTAATATAGTCAATGCCCGAGCAAAGTAACCATAATATAGTCAGTGCCCGCCTAAAATAACGGTAACATTAGATAATTAGACGAGCACATGTATGTGCAAATTTACTGAAATTATAATGGACAATTAAATTACCATTCAACTAAAAAAAGATATTTACAGTGGTAACATGTCTGTGGTAAAATATGTCTTGGCTAAATACTGTGATCAGTGTTCTCGTAAAGTGACTACATAATAACAAACCGAAATTCATGAATTGCACATTATTTGAAGAAGTTAGCATAATTAAAATTTGAAATCTATAAATTTGTATGTTGACTGTCAACTATGCAGTCGAAATTAAAACTAAACTTTCCATTTGTAAAATTAGCTTATATTTCAGAACACAATTATTTGAAACAGTACGAAATTTTGTTTTCATTTCAGAAAAAACAACTGTTTTGTTTTCTTACAATTTTCTGGATGAAATTACTGTAAATAGATTTTCAATTACTTTTCTCCGCAAACATTTTATTTAATTTAAAATAAAAGTAAATGAAAATGTTATAACAATGCAATGAATAAAACTATAAATATAACCCGCTATAAAAACAAAACTTCGTTCTTTAACACCTGTTTGTGTTTATAAATTTTAGTTATGAACGAAAAATTTGTACATGACATTTAATCTTAAAATGCATTTTAGGCGAGCGTAACTTTTTTCATGTGAAAATGACATATCCTTTATGTAAACGCCGAATAAAACACTGACTATTAAACAATTCGTAATGTTGACTCGTATGCAACTAACTAAACGATGAACTAAAGCGCCACACGTAAGTGTGGCCGTAATGTGAACACGACAGCAAATCATTTAATGCTCCAAAGCTACACGGAGCGACATCTGTTGGGCTTTTCTATGCTCGTCTAAATATACACTTCGTCGTAACACGCTGTGCTTCTTACCGTGTCACGCGGTCTTTTATCAGAGATCGGTTTGCTCACATTTCATAGCAATATTATGACCATTTCTTCGATAAACATACCTACACAATAATAATATTAATAACCGTAATAATAATATTAACAATAATGATTTAGCATAAAAGCAAGATAATAAGTATGACTGTAAGTAGAGTCACAAGAAGGAACTAATCCTGGCAAGTGCTTCAAAAAACACAATGTACACTATAAATCAAGAATGGGCGCCTATAATTTGCTCACTCCAAGACAACCCAAAGCTCTATAACTTGACGTGGCACCCTTCAAGAAACAGTACTAATCCAATCCACATTCATTGGAGAAGTCACGAAGCAAACACCATTAGCAACATATCAACGACAATGACCTCTATCCTCCTCCCCATGAACTGCGAGGAACGACAAACAATAACACTAATGCAATACAACCCAGATGAAGCTCGTTTTGAGAAGTCACAAACCCTAACGTACCAACCCAGATGTCAACCATCAGTATTCCTTAAAGAACTGGAGCAATACAGCGACATCTTAATCATTGTATTCGGTTTGATCATAATTAACCTACTCTTATGTTACATGATCAACTTGTACCATGGTTCTTCTAAACACAGCAACTCAACCAGTGAACACATTCCAACCCGAACGGAGACACCGACCTTCCTGGAAGTAACCACAGCTTCCGAAAGAACACCCACATCGAAAACCCTAACACGAACTCTATCCAACATAACCTGGCGTTCCAACTACAAGGAAAATCCAGTATACATGGAGAACAATGGAACATCAGTCATCTATGACTTTCCTAAACCAGCCACACGAATTCGGGACGACATGATCATTAACGACTTCAAAGAAACCCAAGTATATGCAAGCGTACAACAATCAAATAACATTCAGAAGAGTCCACAACAAACCAAACCTACAAGTAGTTCGAATGACGAGATGTTGCACCCCTTCCATACGCACTCCAACGTACCCATGCACCAAGGCCTAGCCCCTCGAAAAAATGAAGTCATTGAAGTACCAACCACCTTTTCCATTGAACGCGAAAGTGAAACCAAGATCCCAGAGTTGAGCCAGAAAGTTCCAAGCATCCCTTAACGAATCATCACAACTAATGAAAAGAAGAACCATCACAGGCACCAGCATCCCGGTAACAATTTAAGAAGATTGTAATATTATAATATTAAGTAATAGTTGGCACAACTTTTAACATCTCTTAATGATTAAATGATCAAAGAAGAACAAAAGTTTTGCTAACAGTGACAGCCGCAATTCAATAGAAACGGGGACTTGAGAGTAAACTACGAACATTTAAAAGCTCGCAGTTTACTTTTTGCAAGGGAGTGTTGTGACGGTCCACCCTTGAGGAGAAACCGCAAAATACCGCAATAAGAAACTTCAGAACATAATTCTCTAACTCAAAGACTAAATTCGCATATTCGCAAAAAGCAAGCAAATTGCGCATGCCCAATCGCGTATGTATTCCAACCACCAAATAATTGCAAAACCCATATTCGCAAACCATTGAGAAGCACTCACTCAGTCAACCCTAGCTAAATACCACACCCAAGCAAAAGTTCCAAGATGGCGACAGCATGTGACGTTAACATGATAACAAGACAAAGAAGAATCCACAACGTTGGCACGTGATTCTAACGACATTCAATTAAAAGCACAGAGGAACCAACACCAAATAAATCACACCAAATTAACTACCAAAGGCGTTACACAATAACGCAACGCAAGATAAAAGAAGCATAAAACAAATCAAATCTCACGCATTACCATCAATCTATTTTGCGACTTATCAGTCTGACGAAATTCTCGAAACAACGAAACTAAGACTTATAAAACCTCTAAATAAAGCCCAAAAGGATTGCATTCTTATCAACTAACCCAAATACGAATACCACGATGCAACACGTGCACTCATAAAGATGCCACCAAAGACATAATTAATGAGAAAATCGCCGTATAAAAGGTCGCAAAATCGGGAAGTCGAGGAAGTCGAATCCAGTGTGCCACGAAGACGAGAAGTACCCACGACGATCGATACCCAAGTAGAGCCGTGCTGAAACCTTGTCCAGCTGATAGTTCCTTGCCCGAAATTGCGAAGGAAGAGTTAGAAAAGTTCCATGGTTTTTTGTAAGTGAAAGAATCTAAATTTAAACCGTCATGCATGTGTTATCTTGCTTCTGTGCCTTCTTCGATAATCGACTGATGTGTGATTAACCTGGACCTCCGTCATTATACGAAAAATTTAACTTGTTAAATTGGGGAATGGTCCATTACTGTCATCGAAAGGGCGAACGTTTATCAACTCAGAACTGAGGAATTATCTGAGAGATGGGTTACTAGTCTGTCGCTTAAATGCAAACGCCATTAACAAAATGATGAAGATAACGAAAGCGGTCACTGCTCTCTGCGGTCCCTGTTTTAATGTGAATCTCGGAATTTTGACGAATCTTGGGGGGATTTCCGGATAACCCGTGTACCTTAATAAAAGCTTTAAGACTTCCCGTAGTTAATGATTAATCGCGCATTTATGAAAATATGTAGTATTGTCATTTGTTATTTTTGCTCTAAGGTCCGGAAACTTCCTTCCATGATTTTTGAACAGTTTCTTTTATTCTTTTTAATTTGTTTATGGAAATGCTAATCATTCCAAATTTTATTACTGCGACTTAGGGTAATAGGGAATGATCCTTGTGAAAGGTACCATTTGCAAATTGGACCTCATACGTCCATGTCCTACCTACTTAACGTCATACTTGCAATTATTCACTGGCATTTAATTTAAGTTTTGTGCTAATATTTTATTGATCAGGGATAGAAAAAGATTATTTAAGGACATTTCGAGTAGCGTTTTCGTTTTAAATAACTTTAAGGAGACGTAGATATTTGGCCCTTTTGTAGCAACTGTTGATTGCCATATATCTAAATAATTGAAGTGAATAGTAAGTAGTTTTGTTTTGTATTATCAAGTAAAGGTTATTATTATTTAGCGAACGCGTCAAATATCGATTTTTGGTTTCGTAGCCTTAAGAATGCGATTATATTTAACCTTTGTCTGGGACTTACAATTTTTACCATTAATTCTGTTTGAATTTAGATTTAATATACTTGTTAAATGAAGACTACATTTTACTTATTACCTCTCCCTGATTGCAATTTAGCTATCCATTTCCAAGGAAATGGGCCTACACCCAAATAAATAATTTTGTTAGTGTCCATGCTTGGCCACCGATAATAACACGGATGGACACGACATTGTACTTTAATGTATGTTAGCACATGAGTCCGAAAGTTATTCGTCATGTAATTATGAGGCCAAAAGTTTTTATGGATGAAAGCCATTATTTGATTTAAAGTAACTTTTGGCATCACAATCTTTAGATTTTTTTAATAGTTACTTCACAATTAATAACACAATTATCACTTTTTCTTGTAGGTTTATTTCTCTTATTTGTTATTAAAATAACTGCTGTTAATTTAATTTTAGCTTGGGTTGTAAGTTTGAAAGTTGTTTTCTACGATTCTGTGAGGTCAAAGTCTACAAAAGATGAAAATAATTTTAGGTTAGATAGTTCAACACTCTGCCAATTATTTATTTTTATTTATACTATTTTCGTGTGGTATAGCAAGAATAATGGTCAACAATCAAGTATTATAGGCTCAAAAAACTGCAGATCAAATTCCTGATAATATTAACACTAATAAGTCTAAAAATTTAACCAAATATTGACTTTTTACTTCCCGAGCGTAAGCAAAGGAAGTATTGTAATCGAGTCCGTCGGCCGACTCTCTACTTTTACGTTTTCTCGATCTTTCATGACCCCTAGAAGACGAAGAAATAGGTCTCCCATTTCCGTCTGTCTGTCCGTCTGTCCGTCTGTCCGTCCGTCTGTCCGTCTGTCCGTCTGTCCGTCTGTCCGTCTGTCCGTCCGTCTGTCCGTCTGTTGTCCCGGATTTTTATTAGACAGATAATCTCCGAAAGTACTCGACCGATTGTTGTGAAATTTTGTACTTATATTAAGAATATCATGTAGATGGTAAAACGCTAACCAAAATTTGTCTAATCATCCCCACCACTAATGCGATGACGTCACTTCAAAATTGTACATAGTAAATGGGTTTTCAATTGTATAAAATAACATAGTCCTACACATGTAGTTTACAACTCTGAATCGACTTTTCACCCGAAACGTCCAGATTTTTGAAAAAAAAATCAAAATTATAAAACAACATTTTGAAATTTAATTTTTAATCTGCTAACCAGAATGCTTTGAAATGTTGCAGATGTTTTAAGGCTATAAAGAGCATCATAAATCTTTAGTTAAAAAATATTTGCTTATCCCCTCCAAAAACTTGATGACGTCAGCTCAAAAGTTTGTGGAATAAATCATATCTAAAATGTACAAAATATGATGAGTCTGTACTTGTGATCTATCACTCCATTCATATTTTTTGGATTTGCATATACAGGGTGACTCAAAAAAATTAATGAATGCGTAAATATATTTTATTGATTTAATCAGGAACTACAAAACCGAATGCTCTGAAATCTTGCAGATGTTTTAAGGTCATAAAGAGCATAATAAATGTTTAGTCAAAATATATTTGCTTATCCCCTCCAAAAACTTGATGACGTCAGCTCGAAAGTTTGCCGAATAAATCATATCTAAAATGTACAAAATATGATGAGGCTGTACTTGTCATTTATCACTCCATTCATATTTTTTGGATTTGCATATACAGAGTGACTCAAAAAAATTAATGAATGCGTAAATATATTTTATTGATTTAATCAGGAACTACAAAACGGAATGCTCTGACATCTTGCAGATGTTTTAAGGTTATAAAGAGCATAATAAATGTTTAGTCAAAATATATTTGCTTATCCCCTCCAAAAACTTGATGACGTCAGCTCGAAAATTTGCCGAATAAATCATATCTAAAATGTACAAAATATGATCAGTCTGTACTTGTGATCTATCACCCCATTCATATTTTTTGGATTTGCATATACAGGGTGATTCAAGAAAATAAATGAAAGCGTAAATTTACTTTACTCACACACACAATAGACATGCAGTCGTCAAGTTTCCGACAGCGAGGGAAGTACTGTCTAAACTCTTTAGACCAATTTTTTAAAGTGTTATAGGTTTACTGACGAGGTGGCTGAGGAAGGGGATGAACCCTGAAACTGGTATCACCAAAATAGTATAAATAAAAATAAATAATTGGTTGATTGCAGAACTACCTAACCCAACTTTATACCCACGCTAATATGGAAACAAACATATCAAAATAATTGGCTCATTAATAGCAACTTTGGACCTGTCGTCCTTTATATTTGGTTAAGTAGCAAGTATTTAAAAAATGTAAATTATCACTTTAACTTTGAATAAAAAATATTTTTATGAATACGTCTACAGATACTTCTACCATTCACAGTCTAATTTTGTTTTAACTTCATACAAAATGTTTCGTATTATGGAAAAAATCTGAATCTTTACACTTGGGTGTGTGCCTGAATATATAGCACCGAATATTGATTCACATGAATTTTACTGCCTCGATGACCAAATTTTGGGTTTCCGATTTTAGATTTATTCATGTACCTTGTACTTTAATGTATTTTAGCACATGAGTCCGAAAGTTATTCGTCATGTAATTATGAGGCCAAAAGTTTCTATGGATGAAAGCCATTATTTGATTTAAAGTAACTTTTGGCATCACAATCTTTAGATTTTTTTAATAGTTACTTCATAATTAATAACACAATTATGACTTTTTCTTGTAGGTTTATTTCTCTTATTTGTTATTAAAATAACTGCTATTAAGTTAATTTTAGCTTGGGTTGTAAGTTTGAAAGTTGTTTTCTACGATTCTGTGAGGCCGAATTGTACAAAAGATGAAAATAATTTTAGGCTAGATAGTTCACCACTCTGCCAATTATTTATTTTTATGTATACTGTTTTGGTGTGGTATAGCAATAATAATGGTCAACAATCAAGGATTTTACAATTTACTTCCTTTATCGCATCCCCTTTGCTCCAGCCTTACTCCGCTCTTTTCCACTCCTTTCATCCACCCTGCTGCTCTTCCATCTTCATTCAATATTTCTGTTATACTTTCCTTTTTTCTTTAATTTCGCCCTAGTCTTGTAGCATGTATTCTAAAGTCTCTTGCACTTCTCCACACATCTTATATATTCTTCTGCTTTCGCTTAAGCAAAAGTTATTGTTTCTTTCTTCATGTCAACCCCTCTGTCTAGCAATTACTTTTTCTCCTTCGTTCTTTCTCTCTCTAGGTACCTTGGCGTTGTTTCTGATATTATCTTTAGACGAGTATAACCCCCATTGTACCTAGGTTCCTTTATACTCGCCATTGGACATATTTGTCCTTGTCGCCACTTTCGAGGAGACCTTTACTTTTCCACATCTCATTCATTATTTCACACAGTCTTTCAATCAAATCATCCGTTCTAAACGTCTATACATCATTTACCAATCCATTCCTCCCTGGTCTTCTCCCTCTTTTCGACCCTCCAACTTGTTTCCATATTCTTTCCACTGTAATGTTCGGCCATTCTTTCTCTCTCAGCATTCTCGGTTTAACTCTTTTGCGCTACAATACTCTCATTTCCACTCATTAGTTTCATGAAATGGTACTTCCATTGTATTATTAGCATTTCTTCACTGATCATGTTTTTGTTTTTCCTTATTTTGGTTCTTGCTCTGATTTTATGGCTTTTATTTTATTTCTTCTTTCGGAATCTCTTCTTTTTTTTCTTCACACCGACCTGTTATTATTTCTTGCTGGACAGTACTCTTCTTTTTTATCTTTCCCTTTTTACACCTTCGTAAACATTTTCTTTCTTATGTTTTTAAATCTCTGCATCTATTAACCCGCCATTTGTTTCTCTTTTCTGATTTCTTCGTTATAAATGCTTTTCTTATTGCTGCTTTTTCAGTTGTTGTTTTTAATTCTTCTATTTTATTTTAGCTTACTTCTTTTGAATTCAATTTCCAACATCTTTTATAATGCTCAGTTCCCTTCTCCTTTTTATCTACTTCCTTATTTGTGACTCCGACTTTTCTACTTCTATCCCTCAATTTTACTTCTTATAGCATGTGGTCGGAATCAATTCTTTCTCCTAATTTAAATGTTTCGGCTTCTTCATCAGCTACTGGGTTACATATACAGGTAAATTCTTTATCTTCATCCCCCTCCTTCACCCCATTCAAGACTACCAAACTCTTTCTTCAATTAATTTCCATAGAAATTTTCTGTCTTTATTTAAAATTTTATCTTTAGATTTTTCTGTGCGTTCTCCGCTATATTCCCTGCTTTTGTTGCCTATTTTGGCCTTAAAACCATCTCCTATCAGAAGAAATTCTTCGTTTGGCTCTTCAATTTTTTCTTAAATTTTTTTCTTCAAATTTTTTGTAATTCCAATGCAATACAATATGCAAATTCTTTTTTTCTTTTATCTTTCTTTCCACTATGCGTTCCACTTCTATTACCCGCTCTTAGATTTGTTTTATATCTTTTGTCACCCCTGTTATGGATCCCCCACTTGCTTCACCCTCAGCTTTTCCTTTTTCCTTGTTCAATTTATTCCCCTTACTCTTTAGTATCCATGTTTCTGTTAATCACACAAAATCAAAATTTTATGTACTCATTAAATAAATTCTGTTTATTTTTCTTAATAATGCAATATTTCAAACAAGCAATTTTAAACCCCATTTGTCCTCCCCGCTTTTCTTTTCCATTCCCTCTCTATTTTTTTTTTATAATTACCACCCCTTCTCTTTATGCTTCCTTGCTCAGTTAATTCCAACTATCTTTGTAAAATTTTTCATCCAAATTTCCCTGTCTTCATTCCATGTCCTCAACTTTCCGTTTCTTACATTCTATAGCTGTTGTGTATCTTTTTTTTTCTTTCTTACTCTCTAACTTCTTTCTGAATTTTTGGCTCTTCTACTGTCCAATTGTTTTCAGTTGCTTTATATTTTCTTTAATTTTAGATAAATTTCCAACATTCTTCTGGAAATTACTACCTTCAAACAACTTCCCGTATTTATATAAAACCTGGTCATAATATTAGCTTTGTTAAGTAAATCATCAATGCAACCAACTTTTATACTTAACAATCTTTTCTCAAACCAAAATTGTTAAAATTACTGTTAAAAGATGTCACTGGATGTGCGTGAGTCCAAATGTTACGTTGAATGTGTGAGTCACTTCGGCCTCAAAAGCTACGGCGAGGCCGAAACTTCCAATTTGAGCCCAAAAGTATATACACGTGAGAGAATTTGAGGTCGAAAGTTATCATTAACATATACATATATTGATACCTGTTAAGTTGTTACCTCCGATATATGGAGCAGACAACCTGACCTCCGGGTTACCCCCTTCGTCCATCGTCATAAATGTGATATATTTGGAATGAGGGGAACTTCTACTATTCGAATCTCAAAAGAGGGGAAACGATTTCTGGTATTTTAAAAGGCCATATATAAGATATATATCAGATATACAAAAGAGGCGTTCTTACCTCCATATAAGTATATGAGTGGGTACTCGTAGTTTGTTGTTACCTCCAACAGTGTTGTCAAATTTATACACAAGCTATCTTCTTTTACGTATATAGCTATTTCACACCAAATTAGAAATCTTGATTTCGTACGATCATTCAAAGAACGTGTTTAATTGTATTACTGAATTTTTTGGAAATTTTTGGTAAAAATTGCAAAATGGCTCCAATTTTTTTGTAGGAATAGCAAGACATCATCATAGAAATGCATAAAAAAATCGGTCGAAGGTTATTTCAAGAGAACTTTCCTCGCCCTGGAAGTACAATACAACTCCAACTTTTTTGAAAATTATTTGATTTTGCGAATTTTACTTTTTACTTTCCAAATGTAAGGAAGTATTGTAAACGGGTCCGTCATCCGAGTCTCTACTTTTACGTTTTCTCGACCTTTTATGACCCATAGAGTACGAAAAAATGGATCTCCCGTTTCCGTGTGTGTGTCTGTCCGCCGTCCGTGACGATTTTTGTTAGACAGATAATCCCCGAAACTACTGGACCAATTTTTGTCAAATTTTATATGTAAGAATATTACGAATATCATGTTGATGGTAAAACGCTAACCGAACATTGTCAAGTCATCCGCACCAACAATGTGATGATGACCTCAAAATTGTACATAGTAAATGAATAGGTATTAAACTGTTTAGAATAATATAGTCGTACAGGTATAGTTTATGAACCCATGTTGAGTTTTTACCCGAAACGACCAGATTTTTGGAAGAAAAATCAAAATTATATAACAATTGTGTGTTGCAAGTTAAAAGTTACATTGCAAAATATACAATTTTAATTTTTTTTCCAAAAGTCTCGATGTCCAGTGTGAAACCGCAGTACGGTAATATTGTAAATTTTGGAATGTCAATCAGTCCATTGGTGGTGGGCATGATTAGTCAACTTTTGGTCAGCGTTTTACCATATACACGATATTCTTAACATAAGTATAAAATTTAATAACAATTCGTGCGGTCATTTCGAAGATTATAGTCTAATAAAAATTGACACAGACGATGGAAAGTCAGACCTCAGAGAGACGGAAGCGGGAGACCAAATTTTTCGTACTCTAGGCTTCATGAAACGTCAAGAAAACATGCAAGTAACAAGTCGCTTAATAAACTCAATTACTACACATGTGACTGTACTATAAGTGAAAGTAATTCTAAGTTCCGGAATTTAAGATTAGACTTTTCAAACAGTATGCTACTGTTCCTAAAAGCTAACTTCCATCGTTTGCAGGCTGTAAACTCACCTGAATTCTAATTCTAAGGCGATTTTGACACGTTTCGAACGCTATTACTGACAAAAACGTCTTATAACTTTTACTTCCCGAGCGTAAGCGAAAGAAGTATTGTAAGCGAGTCCGTCGACCGACTCTCTACTTTTACGTTTTTTCTAACTTTCATGACCCCTACAGTACGAAGAAATAGGTCTCCTGTTTCCGTCTGTCTGTCTGTCCGTTTGGCTGCCGTCCCGAATTTTTATTAGACAGATAATCTCCGAAAGTACTGGGCCAATTGTTGTCAAATTTTGTATTTATATTAGGAACGTCATGTAGATGGTAAAACGCTAACCCAAATTTGTTTAATCATCCTCACGAATAATGTGATGATAACATTTCACAATTGTACATAGTAAATGGGTTTTAAATTGTATAAAATAACATAGTCCTACACATGTAGTTTATGACGCCCTGTTAAGTTTTATCGAAACGTCCAGATTTTTGGGAAAAGAATCAAAATTATAAAACAACATTTTGCAATTTAATTTTGAATCTGCAAACCTGAATGCTTTGAAATCCTGCAGACGTTATAAAGTTATGATTATCATGATAAATTTTTAATCAAAATTATTTGTTTATCGCCTCCGAAAGATTGATGACGTCAGCTCAAAATTTTGCCGAATAAATCCTTTCGGAAAAGTCTAAAATATGATGAGTCTATATTTGGGAACAACAGTTCCCCCAAAAACAAGTAATCTACCTGAATACATGTCATATTTATGTAAATTTCTGTATAAATCCTATCCTTCCTCCTATCTTATCTTTCGTCTACCTGCCCTATGCTCCAACTTGCTCTTCCAGTTTCTAGAATTTTCTAAACTCTTTCTTTAAGTTCTTTCACCTCTCCAAAACCGTATCTATGTTTCGACAATTCAAACACCATTCCTTTTTCTTCCTCGAGCTCTCAACCCGTAAGCATCTAATAAAAATCTGAAAACCGTAACCGTCGCTATTTCTTAAAATCCCCAACGATACCCACAATTCCATTCATATTTTTTGGATTTGCATATACAGGGTGATTCAAAAAAATTAATGAATGTGCGAATTTATTTTCTTGATTTAATCAGGAACTACAAAACCAAATGCCTTCAAATCTTGGATATGTTTTAAAGTTATCATAGGCATGGGAAATTTTTAGTCAAAATGTATTTGCTCATTCCCCCTAAAAAAAATGATGACGTCACCTCAAAATTTTGCTGAATAAATCCTATCACAAATGTGTGTGTAAAATATGATGAGTCTGTAGTTGAGATTTATCATTCCAGTCATATTTTTTGATTTGCATATACAGGGTGACTAAAAAAATTAATGAAAGTATGAATTTATTTTACTGATTTAATCAGGAACTACACTCACCGGCAAAAAAAGCGAATCACCCAAAGTTTGTATTGAAAATGGTTCCTTTTTTAAACGTTTGGCTACAGTCAATATCAGTTTTGAAAAAGTCACACAAAATATACTAACACTAGGTTTTTGGTTCTTTTTTGTACATGATATGAACCTCAAATCTGAAGATGATAAGTTTTTTCCAACAATGAGATTTGCAGTTGTGACGTTTAGAGGGCATTAACAGACGGTTTGTCATTGATATTTGATGAAAACTGTGTTTTTGTCAATTAACATGAGTATTGTGGCCATTAATGCAGCACGAGCAATTGCTCTGATTCAGGATGGTTGAAGTTAACGGTACGTTGCCAATACGTTAGGGGTATCACAAGTGAGCATTCACAGAACTGTACGACGGTTTAATGAGACTGGATCATACAGCGGAAGACCTGATTCGGGTCGCCCAAAGAAAACATCGGCTCGGGATGACCGTTTTTTAACGCTGACCGTGTTCCGTAATAGCGATACGACCGCAGTTGAGGCCAGAAATCAACTTGAAGAAACACGAGGAGTTAGTGTAAGTGAAAGAACTGTAAGAAAAAGGTTAACTGCAGCTGAATTGAGGGCCCGTAGACCTGCAAGTGGCCCAGAACTTCTCCCACGACACAGAGTAGCCCGACTTGCATTTGCTCGAGAACACGTTAACTCGGATCTTGCCCAGTGGGGCCAAGTACTCTTTACAGATGAGTCGCGTTTTTGTCTACGTTCTCCTGACGGCCGTCAAAGAGTATGGCGAAGAAGAGACGAAAGGTAGGCTCAGTGCAATATTGTTTCCAGACTAAGTTTTCATGGAGGTTCAGTGATGGTCTGCGCAAGAATTTCTGCCGAGGCTCGCACGGAACTTGTAGTGGTGGATAGAGCCACAATGAATGCTGATCGATATGTAGCAAATATTCTTCAAGAGCATGTCGTACCTTTTGCTCCTTTTATTGGCGATAATTTTATTCTAATGCATGATAATGCTAGACCACATATCGCTAGAGTTGTACAAACCTACCTCGACGAATTCGGGATTTCACGTATGGAATGACCAGCACGCAGTCCCGACCTGAATCCAATTGAGCATGTGTGGGACATGTTAGGTAGACGTATCAGAGCACGTGTGCCGGCCATACAACACATAAGAGATCTTGCAAATGCGCTAGTTGAAGAATTTGACCAATTAGCCCAGGCTGAGATTAGACACCTCATAGAAGGCATGGGAAGACGTATGGCAACCGTAATGCAAGCTAAAGGCGGCAACAGTCGTTATTAATGATATGTTAAGTAGTCTTTTGTTGGTTTAATGTAATGGATTTTTTGGTATTTTTTAATAAACTCGTAATTGTTGCAACTTCAGCGAAGGTCCCGTTACCTTCTCATCTCCTTTGTCCTAGATAAACTAATTTGTCTTATAAATGTGACGCACACCAGAATTTATTGAAGATTTCTACAAAAATACTAATGATTCGATTTTTTTGCCGGTGAGTGTACAAAACCGAATGTTTTGAAATCTTGGAGATGTTTTAAATTTATCAGAAGCTTGTAAAATTTTGATCAAAATGTATTTACTCATCCCCCCTAAAAATTTGATGACGCCATCGCAAAATTTTGCTGAAAAAATGCTTGAATGTGTAAGGAATATACTTGTGATTTATCACTGCATTAATATTTTTTAGAATTGCTTATACAGGGTGTCTGAAAAAAATTAATGACTGAGTCAATTAACTTTATTGATTAAATCAAGAATTACAAAAATCTAATACGAAAAAAGACATAATAGGCTTGCAGTCGTCACGTTCCCGACAGCGAGAGAAGTACTGTCTAAACTCTTTAGGCCAATTTTTTAGCTTTGCTCATACAGGGTGACTCAAAAAAATTAATGAATCAGTCAATTTCTTTAATTGAATAAATCAAGAATAGCAAAACTGAATATTTTGAAATCTTGCAGCCGTTTTCAAGTTATTGAAGCATGGTAAATTGTTGATCAAAATATATCTGTTTAGGTCCCCCAAAAAACTAATGACGACATTTCAAAATTTTGTAGAATAAATTCCACCCAAAATGTGCAAATGTCTTCTTATTGGTGGTCGATCATTGCACTCATATTTTTTAGATTTTCTAAAACAGGGGACTCAAAAAATTAATGAATGGGTCAAATTTATTTTATTGATTAAATCAAGAACGCCTCACTCCATTTTCCCAGAAAATTTTGGGAATACAATACTGTTATTTTTAATATTTTACACTGCATCAATCCAAGTGATATACATGTATTTGTAAAAATGACGTCATCACAAAACGTTGCTTTTAGCAACAGTAGCAACTTAAATTCGAATTTGAAGACGATTTAAGCAACAATAGCGACTCGAATTATAATTTCAAGACGATTTTGAGACGATTCAAACACCATTAGTGACAGAATGTTTAATGAAACACAGGTTCAACACATAGAACTTTTATAAACACCTAATGACGTAAGTCAAAGAATTCGAGGATGCTGAAATTTTAAAAACAATAATCAGGGCTAACTGAGGAAATCGAGCTTGGAATCTCCTACATAAAAAAAGAATAAGAAAAAAGAAGGGCTCGGACTGTGTCCACAATGGAGGGCCATATCTCGAAAATCTTGTGTGGTTACTATAAACTAGCATCAAATCGGCTCTTTTCAGAACCAACAGTAATTTCGACAAATAAAGTAACAGTAAATTGGTTGGAGAAACATGTGCACTCTACACTAATGTTGGTTAGTGGTTACACAAAAACCTAAATTCTGCGATCCCATATTACATACGACTGCAAAAATTGTATAATCACAAATACATGTTTCAAATTAAAGCTGGTTAGCTGGTTGCTAATCTTATTATTACTGGTACAATGCCTCAACAGAGTGAAAACTCCAATTACACTAGTTTACAAGGTTTTATATCCAAAGACAAAAATAGTTGAATCTGAAGGATTTGGGTTCAGGAAAATCAAATCTGAAAGCAGAAAAAATCCATCACGTCAGGTTTTTGAGACATTTATATAAACATATCCCGTATTTCTCTTCTTTTATACAACTCTTGTTATTTTTTTGTTTTTAAATAGATATGAACATATAGTTCTTTAGCAAATTTGTTTCATTTTACAAGATCATCTACGTCAATAAATAACATGAGTGTCAATTTTTCAAGCTACTAGATTGTCATCAATATTTTATTTAAAATTTTTCAAGTATTTATTTTAGAATAATTGGTTGCTTTTGATTCCTCTACGGGACGTGATAATAAAAATGTGAGCTTGGTCTCAGAAAGATCTTTTAAAAGGATACAAATTTGCTCAAAGAAATACAGGTTTATCTTTAAAAATAAAGTAGTTACAGGGGTTGTATCAAATAAAAGCAACACCCAGTATATATTATAAACATTATGACTGAAAATTAAAAATGATTAACACTAGCGTTTCTTTTATTGACGGTACTGTCAGTTTTCCTTATAATAGACCAACAGTAACACATTTTCGTCCCAAAATCCTTAATACCTTCTTTTTAAGCATATTTGAACAGGTCTTCCCGCTTTAGGTACATATTATAATTTTACCACAAACGTAACAAAACTGATTTGCACTTACTTTGCACGATTTCAAAGACATGTTTTATGCCACAGTATTAACATGAATCAATTTAACCTAACGTGAAGGTAACAGCAAAGTTCATTATTTTGGATTTTTGAAAAAACCTGACGTGATAAGGATTAGTATCTATTTTTGGATTTGTTATCAGTAAGTAATTTAGAAGTAAAAAATATTTTTTTTATTTTTGGATATGAAGAAAAGTTTAAATTTGTAAATTAGTGTTATTCTTAGGCAAGGAGCATAAATATTAACAAGAAAGAGTGGAGTGAAATTAGCAAGTTTAAAATCCTAAGCACATAAATGAAACACAATGAATGCTAGACAACTTGATGGAATGTGCTGTACTGATGAGATCAAACAAGATAGAAACTGCAGGTTACAGTTTTCCAACACGTTGTCTAGCCTTCGGTGTGATTGCAAATTAATGTATTTTAAATTTGTCGCTAATTTGATGCCATTGGACGTAACAGTCGATACGTATGCGTATACCATGTTTTCTTCTACCATGCGTTGGACATATGTATGACGGCGACGTTGCCAAGTTTCAGAGGTCAGAACGTACAGTTTATATGCCGGAGGTAACAACATACTAGCAGTGTATAAAGGTAAGCGACGTCAGCGCCAACGGTCTACAGCTGAACTAAAATAAAAAGTTGCGACTATGGGATGCACGTTATGACCTCCAGACGAAAATTGAAAATCAAGCTCCTAGCGCCTCCTAGATGATTAAAAAATTATTTACAAGGCAAAACGTTTCTACCTCCGAAACCGGAGGTCAGAACGTTGTAGATGAGGTGACAACGTACTATACGTATATACGGTTTCGGAGGTAGAAACGTTTTGCCTTGTAAATAATTTTTTAATCATCTAGGGGGCGCTAGGAGCTTAAATTTCAATTTTCGTCTGGAGGTCATAACGTGCATCCCATAGTCGCAACTTTTTATTTTAGTTCAGCTGTAGACCGTTGGCGCTGGCGTCGCGTAGCTTTATACACTGCTAGTATGTTGTTACCTCCGGCATATAAACTGTACATTCTGACTTCTGAAACTTGGCAACGTCGCCGTCATACATATGTCCAACGCATGGTAGAAGGAAACATGGTATACGCATACGTATCGACTGTCACGTCCAGTGGCATCAAATTAGCGCTAAATTTAAAATACATTAATTTGCAATTACCCCGAAAACTAGACAACCTGTGGGAAAACTGTGGCCTGCAGTTTAGATCTTATTTGATCTCATCAGTACAGCACATTCCATCGAGTTATCTAGCATTCATTGTGTTTCGTTAATGTGCTTAAGATTTTAAACTTAACACTCTTTTTTGTTAATCTTTATACTCCTTGCCTAATAATTGGAGTTTTCACTCTGTTGAGGCATTGTATCAGTAATAATAAGATTAGTAACCAGCTAGAAAGCTTTAAATTGAAAATTGTATTTGTGATTATACAGTTGTTGCAGTCGTATGTCATATGGGATCGCAGAATTTACCTTTTTGTGTAACCACTAACCAACATTAGTGCAGAGTGCACATGCTTCTCCAAAATGTTGACCAGTACCAATTTACTGTTACTTTATTTGTCGAAATTACTGTTGGTTCTGAAAAGAGCCGATTTGATGTTAGTTTATAGTAACCACACAAGATTTTCGAGATCTGGCCCTCCATTCTGGATATAGTCACAGCCCTTCTTTTTTTATGTAGGACATTCCAAGCTCGATTACCTCAATTAGCCCTGATTATTGTATTTAAAATTTCGGCATTCTCGAATTCTTTGACTTTCGTAATTAGTTGTTTATAAAAGTTCTATGTTTTGAACTTGTGTTTCATTAAATATTCTCTCAATAATGGTGTTTGAATCGTCCCAAAATCGTCTTGAAATTAGAATTCGAGTCGATATTGTTGCTTAAATCGTCTTCAAATTCGAATTTAAGTTGCTACTGTTGCTAAAAGCAACGTTTTGCGATGACTTCATCAACATTTTTGTAAATACGTACACGTATATCAGCTTGGATTGATGCAGTGTAATACTAAAAATAACAGTACTGTATTCTCAAAATTTTATGGGAAAATGGAGTGAGGCGTTCCTGATTTAATCAATAAAATAAATTGACCCATTCATTATTTTTTTGAGTTCCATGTTTTAGAAAGTCTAAAAAATATGAGTGCAATGATCGATCACAAATAAGAACACATTGCACATTTTGGGTGGAATTTATTCTACAAAATTTTAAGATGTCGTCATCAGTTTTTTGGGGGGAGTAAACAGATATATTTTGATCAACAATTTACCATGCTTACAATAACTTTAAAACGTCTGCAAGATTTCAAAGTATTCAGTTTTGCTATTCTTGATTTATTCAATAAAATAAATTTATCGATTCATTAATTTTTTTGAGTCACCCTCTATGAGCAAAGCTAAAAAATTGGCCTAAAGAGTTTAGACAGTACTTCCCTCGCTGTCGGGAACGTGACGACTGCAAGCCTATTATGTCTTTTTTCGTATTACATTTTTGTAATTCTTGATTTAATCAATAAAATTAATTGACTCAGTCATTATTTTTTTTCAGACACCCTGTATAAGCAATTCTAAAAAATATTAATGCAGTGATAAATCACAAGTATATTCTTTACACATTCAAGCATTTTTTCAGCAAAATTTTGCGGTGGCGTCATCAAATTTTTAGGGGGATGAGCAAATACATTTTGATCAAAATTTTACCAGCTTCTGATAAATTTACAACATCTCCAAGATTTCAAAGCAATCGGTTTTGTAGTTCCTGATTAAATTAGTAAAATAAATTCATACTTTCATTAATTTTTTTAGTCATCCTGTATACGCAAATCCAAAAAATATGACTGGAATGATAAGTCTCAACTACAGACTCATCATATTTTGCACATACATTTATGATAAAATTTATTTAGCAAAATTTTGAGGTGACGTCATCATTTTTTTAGGGGGGATGAGCAAATACATTTTGACTAAAAATTTCCCATGCCTATGATAACTTTAAAACATATCCAAGATATCAAGGCATTTGGTTTTGTAGTTCCTGATTAAATCAAGAAAATAAATTCGCACATTCATTAATTTTTTTGAGTCACCCTGTATATGCAAATCCAAAAAATATGATGGAATTGTTGGTATCGTTGGGGATTTTAAGAAATAGCGACGGTTACGGTTTTCAGATTTTTATTAGATGCTTACGGGTTGATAGCTCGAGGAAGAAAAAGGAATGGTGTTTGAATTGTCGAAACATAGGTAGATTCGGTTTTGGAGACGGCATTTATTGTCCATTTTAAGACGTTTTTTATATTTTGATTTTTAGAAAAAAATATGCAATAAATAAAACGCTGAAATAATTTTATTTTTAATGACGTCAATAATTCGTTACAAAATGACGAATGAATCTAACGGATAATGGTAAAATGGTTGCATTGACAAAAACGTACAGCCTATCAGGAAAATCTCGTTGTCAATACTTTTTACAATGAAGCGAAATGTGTATGTGTAAATAGTAAGTTACCAAAAAGTATCGTAGTATTACAGGCATCTACCGGTATATAATATCCAATATTAATGTTATATATGTATATATGAATTCATTGTATTTTTTTTAGCTTACAAAGAAATCTGCTTGTTCTAATATGCAAACATAATCTTGTAATTCGTCAAAATTTGTTTAGGTGTGGTTTTGGCGGCATAATTTCTGTTTTTGTTTTCTTTTTCAGTTATCAGATTTGATGACGTTTCCATGTTGGAGATTTTTTCACTCGTTTCCTTTAGTATTTCTTTCGTTTCGCACATGTGTTTTGTATTTGTTTCAAATCTAAAATAAAATTATGTTCATTAGCATTAGTTCATAAAAAATTGCAGTAACATACCTTTGCAATATTTTATAGCGCCTCATTTTCAAAAACAATCACCGTATTTTCTTCATAATCAGTGGAAGTATCTTCAGTGATTAATGGTGGTCTTTCCAGCTTATCTGAAAAAACTACTTTTGTTATCTACATACAGTTATCAAAAATAACAGAAACACGTAAAAATTAATTTGATTACTTTATTAGATATTAACTTACCTACTATAAATAAGTAAAACCCACACTGAATGGCATAAATTTGCACAAAACTGCGTTAAAAATGAAGTGAGTAACGGATACACGAGAAAGTTTCGGTGGTTGAGAACCAACTGGAAATATTGGAATACTTCTCTGTGAAGTGCAATAAACATAAATACCGACAAAAGGGAAAGTCCGAATGCACACCCGAAACATCTGATGTATTGTATAGTAAATACGGATAAGAATAAATTTAATAAAACTGAATATTAATCACTCTCGAATTTTTTTGGTAACCGTCATCACTTTATAAACGTCTTTATAAAATCAAAATTCAACGAAGGAATTCTTCAAAACCTTGTCCCGTTTTAGGGACAATGGACAAATAATTTTTATGACTTTGTTTGTGCCGTAGGGTCTTTTCACTATTATACGCTCAACCCCGGATGTTCTATTTATAATTTGCCAAGCAGGTACTTGCAAAATAACACTTCCAGAGTAAACAAGTTTTCAGAAATAATTATTTTATTAGAAATTATTAGAATGAAAAACTTGTCTTTGGTGTATTTCTAATTAAGTCGTTGTATTTTTTGCTCTAAATATAATTAAGCATTATGAAGGCCACTTTTTAAAGAATACGACGACCCACGTCTAATTGATCATATAATCTATAAACAATGACGAAGAAAGGACGGCCTTTTGACGTCATTAATTGACGTTAGAAGTAAGTCATAAAAAGTAGTTATATAGTGGGGGTTCTAGACCAGGTCAAATGAGGTCAAACTGGTCCAGCTCCCCCATTACTTTTCATCGAGCGGTCATTGACTTTTCGTTTGTTGTCGACCTTGTCGGTGCACGTGGCTGACCTTGCCAGCTGGTCCAGCTCCCCCATTACTTTTCATCGGGCGATCATTGTCGCTGCACGACCTTGGGCGTTTATTGCCCTCGTTCATTTCGAGATGTATCCCCTCTTTTCGTTTAGGTCGGGGAGGGATCTCGGACGCAATCTCGCATCCCCACTTCTATTTTATACTGGTATAAAAGTCGATGGATTCGTCTGTAGGAATTAATTAGTTTTTTGAATTCAATTATTTAACACTTTGTAAAGTTGAAATGTCATCTTTCATTTCTACCTTGAATAAAGAGTCTCACTTGCAAGCTTTTGTGAGTGCGAAAACTTTAGAAGAAAATAAAAAAATTTTAACAAAAAATTTTAGTAAACTGTCTACAAAGTACGGTGACAAGATATTTGTGGAACTTGAAGAGTCTAGAACGATACTTCCACAGAGATTTACCGAAAAATTCACCGATTCAGTGATCAGCGATCTGAACCAGAAGATTGTGAAAATTATTTATTGTTATTTTTTTCTTGTTATTATTTAATGCTTGAGGGGATGAGCTTTTAAGTAAATTTTTATAATTTTTTGTTTAGTAAATCTTATGTAGGATTAGAATTTTTTATCATTAGGAGGATGTTATAATTGAAGATTTATTTTATTTATTTTATTTTTATTTTAAATTTTTACTAAAATATTGGTTTTAATTTTGTTTGATATGTAATAATGATTAAATTAGTATATATTTTGTGTGTGAGTAAATTTGTTTTTTTAGACGATAAAAAGGAACTCGGCAAATAGTTGTTTCCACCTGTTTATTAAAAACATGTCTTTTTGTTGTTGATTTAAGGTCAGGCCTGCCCAATGATTATTTAAATGGCCGCAGTACTTTGACTGTGCAAAGGTAGCATAATCATTAGTTTTTTAATTGGAAGCTGGTATGAAAGGTTTGATGAGAAATAAGCTGTCTCTTTATTGTAATTAGAACTTGATTTTTGAGTAAAAAAGCTTAAATTTTATATAAAGACGAGAAGACCCTATAGAGTTTTATAGATTTAGTGAGTATATGATAGGTTTTTAGTTTTTTATTAAATTTATTTTGTTGGGGTGATATAAAAATTAAATTAACTTTTTATTATTTTTACACTAGTTAGTGAGTATTTGATCCTTACTTTTGGATTATAAGATTAAATTACCTTAGGGATAACAGCGTAATTTTTTTTGAAAGTTCTTATTGATAAAAAAGTTTGCGACCTCGATGTTGGATTAAGGTTAATGAGTGGTGTAGCAGCTGCTTAATTAGGTCTGTTCGACCTTTAAAACTTTACATGATCTGAGTTTAGACCGGCGTCAGCCAGGTTAGTTTCTATCTTTTATGATTTTAAAATATTTTAGTACGAAAGGACCATTTATTTAAATTATATTTTTATTTTGAATTCTATTATTATTTTGGCAGATTAGTGCGATAGATTTAAAATCTTTTTATGTAATTTAAATTACAAATAATATTGGTTTTGAAGGATTTATTGTTGATTTTAATTTCTTTGGTTTTGTTAATTATCTGTGTTTTAGTAGGGGTTGCTTTTCTTACCTTGCTTGAGCGAAAGGTTTTGGGTTATATTCAAATTCGTAAGGGTCCTAATAAGGTTGGTTTTATTGGGTTGTTACAGCCGTTTGCTGATGCAATTAAGTTGTTTACTAAGGAACAAACTTTTCCTGTTATGTCAAATTTTAATATTTATTATTTTTGTCCTGTTGTTAATTTATTTATTTCTCTCTTTTTGTGAATGATAATACCTTTTTTAAGAGTGTGTTTAAATTTTAATTTATCTTTATTGTTTTTTTTTTGAGAGTTTCTAGATTAGGGGTTTATACTATTATAATGGCTGGCTGGTCTTCTAATTCTTCTTACTCGTTATTAGGAGGTTTACGTTCTGTTGCTCAGACTATTTCTTATGAGGTGAGGTTGGCTTTAATTATGATATCTTTTATTTTTTTGTCTTTGAGTTTTAATTTGCTTGATTATTATTATGTTCAGAATTATGGTTGATTTATTTTTTTGTGTTTGCCTCTAAGTTTAATATGATTGATTTCGGGATTGGCTGAAACTAATCGTACTCCTTTTGATTTTGCAGAAGGTGAATCTGAGTTGGTTTCTGGTTTTAATGTTGAAGAGGGGGTTTTGCGATAATTTTTCTTGCTGAATATGCAAGAATTCTTTTTATGAGAATAATCAGAGTTATACTTTTTTTAGGGGGTGATTTAAATTCTTTTATTTTTTTTGTTAAGTTGGTATTTGTATCATTTTTTTGGTTATGAGTTCGAGGTACTCTTCCTCGTTTTCGTTATGATAAGTTAATGTATTTAGCTTGGAAAAGTTTTCTTCCTTGTTCGTTAAATTATTTGTTTTTATTTTTTGGATTAAATTGATTCTTTCATATATTTTCAAAATATATACTTGTTCAAGTTCATTAGTTAGTTAATAATTTTGTCTCAAATTTTAAATGTTAGAGGATTAATAATGTAGTGTAGGAAGTATAGGACGGTAAGGGTTTGTCCTGTAATAATGTAAGGGTCTTCTACAGGTCGAGCCCCAATTCAAGTTAATAGAATTACTATTGATACTATTGATCAAAAAAGAGTTTTATTTAAGGGGTAAAATTGTCTTCTTGTAAATTTTTTTTTGTTTGTGAAAGGAAGGATGTAGAGGATAGCGATTGATATTGCTAAGGCGATTACTCCTCCTAGTTTGTTAGGAATTGACCGGAGAATTGCATAAGCAAATAAGAAATATCATTCTGGCTGAATATGGACGGGAGTAACAAGGGGGTTAGCTGGTGTGAAATTGTCTGGGTCTCCTAATATATAAGGATGAAGAAGTGAAAGTGCGGTTAGAGTTAATAATATGAGAAGAAATCCTATTACGTCCTTGTAAGAGAAATAGGGGTGGAATGGAATTTTGTCAATGTTTCTATTTAGTCCTAGAGGGTTATTGGATCCTGTTTGGTGAAGAAATAAGAGATGAATTATTACTATGGCTGCAATAATAAAAGGTAAAAGAAAGTGAAATGAGAAAAATCGTGTTAAGGTGGCATTGTCTACTGCAAATCCTCCTCACACCCATTGGACAATAGTGGATCCTAGGTAAGGAATTGCTGATAGAAGATTTGTAATTACGGTTGCTCCTCAGAATGATATTTGCCCTCATGGGAGTACATATCCTAGGAATGCAGTTGCTATTACTAAGAATAAAATCGTTACTCCTACTATTCAAGTGTGAAGTAGATTATATGAACCATAATATATTCCCCGTCCAACATGTATGTAAATACAGATAAAAAAGAAGGATGCTCCGTTAGCGTGAAGTGTTCGTATTAATCATCCTTGATTAACGTCTCGACAAATATGTGCTACTCTATTAAAAGCTATTTCGATATTAGGGCAATAATGTATTGCTAAAAATACACCTGTAATAATTTGGACTCCTAAACAAACTCCTAATAGGGATCCATAATTTCATAAAAGGGAAATATTAGAAGGAGTAGGAAGATCGATTAAGGAATTATTTACAATTTTGAAGAGGGGAGAATATTTACGTATTGCTTTTTTCATTAGTTTATTTGACGAATAGAACCTTGTTTGAAATTGGTAATTTTGACTGTGGCAATTAGAGCTAGTAGAAGGTAAAATATTATGAATAATAGAATTATTCTTAATGGAAAATTGATAAATTTATTGATTGTTAATATGAATTCGGTTTTTTGATTAAAAATCAGGAGTTCGTTGTTTGAAATTAATAATTTATTGATATAGGATGTTAATCAGGCAATAATGGGTAAAGGGGTAATAATTATTAAAATCTTAAGGTTTGTTTTAAATTTCTCGTTTGATGCAATTCTTGTTATATATATAAAAAGAATTAGTATTCCTCCAATTATAATTAAGAATAGAATGTAAGAAAATCATATATTTTGATTTATGAATCCTGTAGTTAGTCTGATTGTGATGGTTTGTAATAACAAAATTGATCCTATTGATAAGGGGTGTTTTATTATGATAAAAATAGAGGTTAAGATTATGTTTGTTGCGATAAGAATAGATAAAATTTCAAGAAATAGTTTATTAAAATATTAATTTTGGAGATTAAAGATGAGTGTATGTTCTTTCTTGATGTTTTTAAAGTTGAACTTATTTTTAGTTTACAAGACTAATATTTTATATTCAATTATAAAAACTAATGATAATTTTTAAGTTTACGAGATTTTTTATGTTTTTGGGGGGTTTACTAGTTTTTTCATTGAAACGAAAGCATTTACTTTTAATATTGTTAAGATTAGAGTTTATTATTTTATCTATTTATTTTTTAATGTTTTTTTATTTTAGATTTTTGGGTGGGGATTATTTTTTTAGTATGGTTTTTTTAACTTTTAGAGTTTGTGAAGGAGTTTTAGGGTTGTCTGTATTGGTTTCTTTAATTCGTACTCATGGAAATGATTATTTTCAAAGATTTAATGTTTTATGATAAAATTTTTATTTTCATTAGTTTTTATGATTCCTTTATCTTTTTTTTTTGATTTTTGATTGAATCAGGTAGTATGGTTTGTTGTTAGTTTATTTTTCTTGTTTGGATTTGTCTCTGTTGGTTTATTTTCTAGAGTCTCAGGTGAATTAGGAATTGATTTATTGTCTTATGTATTGATTTTGCTTAGTTTTTGAATTTGTATTTTAATGATTATGGCAAGAGAAAAAATTTATCTTAAAAATAATTGATATGGTTTATTTTTATTTGTTGTTTTAATTTTAATGATTTCATTATTTTTGACTTTCGGGTCTTTAAATGTTTTCTTATTTTATTTTATTTTTTTGAGGTTAGGCTAATTCCTACATTAATTTTAATTGTAGGATGGGGTTATCAGCCTGAGCGTTTACAGGCTGGGATTTATTTGTTGTTTTATACTCTTTTGGCGTCTTTGCCTATAATGGTTTCTTTATTTTTTTGTTATGATTGTTTCGGCTCTTTACATTATTATTTTTTTAATGATAATGTTGATAGGTTGATTATTTACTTACTTATTAATTTTGTTTTTTTTTATTAAGATTCCTATGTTTTTTGTTCACTTGTGACTACCAAAAGCTCATGTTGAAGCCCCAGTTTCGGGTTCAATGATTTTAGCTGGAATTATACTTAAATTAGGAGGTTATGGTATAATACGACTTATAATTATTTTTTCTTTAATTGGAATAAAGATTAATTTATTTTTTATTAGTTTGAGATTGGTTGGGGGTTTTTATGTGTCTTTGATTTGTTTACGTCAAAGAGATATAAAATCTTTGATTGCTTATTCTTCTGTTTCTCATATGGGATTAGTGTTGGCTGGAATTATAACTTTGAATTATTGAGGGTTAAGAGGGGCGTTAGCTATAATGGTGGCCCATGGTCTTTGTTCTTCTGGGCTTTTTTGTTTGGCTAATATTTGTTATGAACGTTTGATGAGACGGAGTTTATATATTAATAAGGGATTAATTAATGTTATACCTAGCTTGTCTTTACTTTGATTTTTACTTATTTCTTCAAATATGGCTGCTCCTCCTTCATTAAATTTGATGGGTGAGATTATGCTTATTAATAGAATTGTTGGTTTTAGAATATTTAATATATTTTTTTTAATATTAATTTCTTTTTTTGGGGCTGTTTATTCATTATTTTTATATTCTTATAGTCAACATGGGATGATTTATTCAGGTTTGTATTCGTTTTTTACTTGTAGCATTGATTAAATACATATAGATAGACCCATGCTATTGTTTGGAGCGAACAGGCCAACGGCCGGCGAACAAGAGATGGCGCACCAACAGTCGGCCGTCAAACGCCGGCGAAAAGCTTGGACACCAATCGCGCGCGTAGATAACCCAAATCGCAGCAACAATACATTTAATAAAGCTACCACTCGACAGAGGGCGACGAAAACAATGTGTAAAAATCTCTAGTAAGCATTTATATAATTTGCAACGTTGCCAGATGAGCCTAACACAACTTTGCCGTTATTTCTAGTCGATTAGATTTTATTTCGTTTGAAAGTTTCTGGTGAATAAATGGAATTATTATAATGAATAAACAATGCAAACAAATTATTACTTGTTATTTTAAATACTTGTTAGTGTTGATGAAAACATAAATGGTAATTAAAGTTATTCTAAATACGGTCCGGTCCGGTAGCTCAAATTTTACAGTACGAGTGATATGTTTCAGGACGAGTAGGTAGCCGAGTCTTTAATTTCGAAACGAGTACTGCGAAAAGAGTTACCGGACGTATGTTGTTATGTATTTTATTTCATACTGTCAACATACTTTTTTATTCGATAAAATTATTATTTTGAGAAAAAATCCAAATCGAGTCACTTTTTCTGACATTGTTAGCAACCGCTCTTTGGTAAATGTTTTAATTTGTTTATTCGTGCAAATCAGCATCATATGTTTAAACACATAGTACTTATAACACTTTACAGGACTTATTGTTTTGTATAATCCGACTCGATGGACGAATGTTTTGTGCAATCCGTCTCGAAGGACCAATGTTTGTGCAACTCGGCTCGTCCTACCAGTATTTTTTGAAATCTGGTTGATACGACAATGTGATACCGAATTGTACTTTGATATTGCTCCAAGGACCTTTGTTTTCTGGCGTGCGAGATAATAGACAGCGTTCGGTTTCGATGTTTAATACAGGACGGTTACAGAAGTACTAAATTTACATTTGTATTTACAATAACAGGTAAAGCAAAAGAGACCCAAAAGGGTCAGTGGCCGCTTCCGGAAATGTAAGACTTGTCCTTTTTGGCCACGGATTAGAAGAGTGTCTCTTCTACCTCCGTGTTTTTGGCTCAATTTTATCGGACTTGTCCGTTTTTTTGATTTTACCGGAATAGTTCGATCCAGTAAAACGTCAAACTTGACATAGTATGAAGTAAAATAAATAAATTTTATGATGTAAATACAATTAAGTGTATCGATAATTCGCTACTGAAAATTTATTGAAATATAATTTGTGTTAAAAAAAGATTTTTGTGGTTTTATGGTTTATTAAATGTAATTAAAATAAATAATATCAAGAACTTGTATTATATATCAAAAACATTCATTGTAAGTAAGGAAATTATGTAAATAAACCATAAAACCATACAAAATTTTCCTGCGACCTCTATTCAAAATCCCAGTTTACCAATAGGAATTAAGGCACAAAGATGTTTCACTAAATTTATTACCGATTTTTCAAGAAAAGTATGCTTATAAGCCTATAAGCGTCTAATGGGTTAAAACAACAAATAATAATCACAATTTATTTGTTTTATGTGTTCATTACAATAATCCCATTTATTTACCAGAAACTTCTAAATGAAATAATATCTGGTTGACGAGAAATATCCGCAAATTTGTGTTAGGCTCATCTGGCAACGTTTTCGGTAGGTAGGTATCAATGGAATAATGCGATTAGGTATACTGACCGTTTTAAGGAGTGCTCGTCCAATAGTGCGTAAACTAAAAGATTTGGTAATTTTCTTGGAAGAGTTTGTTTCTTCAATGAAAATTTATGGTTTTTAATTCTTCGGCCGCTTGAAAGTCTCGCCATGTGAAAATAGATTATTTGATAACCTGTTTCGTAATAATTGTAAATACGAACAAAAGCATATTTGCATATTCTAAACAACTGGCCATATCGATTCCAAACTTGTACAGATATGTTTTTTATTGTTTCTGTTTTCAATGAAATAAATTTTATTTGCAAATTACCTAATGTCTAACGACATATCACGCATACATACTACCCCATTTACTATATTTTCAATCTGTGCATTTTTCGCTTCATTCGTAGGAGCCAAGTAAGAAGTATCAGTGAGACCGGCGGACTTTCAATGGCTCGTAAATGAAAAGATTTAGTAAAGTTTCCTAGAACAGTCTGTCTCTTCATAAAAAAATTTAGACATTTTTACTATGAAATATAGGTACAATACGGTATATTCCACTGTTTGTTTTCTTTGAGATACGACTAGTTCTTGTGCCGAAGTGAAACACCAAAAAGTCTAAAGTCCGGAAATCAGAGTGAATTTTAAAACACATAAAACGACTTCTTTATTTATTTAAATATTGTCCTGTAACGTCCTGTGACGTGGAATGGAGTTTCTTAATGTACAAAAGTATGTTAGATAATAACCGAAAAATTTTCTTGATTAAAACTAAAGGAAACACAATTATTACTTGGAATAAAAATAAAGAATATCAAGAACTTGTGGTACGTATTAAAAATATTTAATTTCAAATAAGTAAATTATGTTAATAAACCATAAAACCACAAAAATCTTTTTTTAACACAAATTATATTTCAATAAATTTTCAGTAGCGAATTATCGATATACTTAATTGTATTTACATCATAATAGTTATTTATTATACAAGCGGTTAAAGTGAATGTTTAATGAGCGGCCAGTTTAAGGCGAGAGCGGCGTATGCCGCGAGCGCCTTAAGACCACGAGTTACACATTCATTTTAACCGCGAGTGTAATTTTTATTCAATTTTGACAACCCCAAGTCCCAAATTGTGAAAAAATTGGTGATTCAAAGTTCACATTCGAGAAAAGTCAGAATTGACAGCGACCAAATAAAAGTTTTATATGCGTAGAATTTAGGTTACAATATCAGGTGTGTGTGTGTAGTATGTGACTCTGGCGACGGTGTTTGTTTATTTTAAACAAACTAAAATTATCGAAAAATTGCAAAATCATGCAAGATTCCAACGGCAAAACTTGCTCCCAAAAAAGAGCAAATCAGAAAGTGTATCAAAAGTTCCTTAGATGGAAAGAGCAGCAAGGCATTGGAGAAATTACAGAAATGGTAACCATGGTTTTAAAACAGCAAAATAAAAATTTTATTTCGCTAGCGGTTTAAAAATTTTATGGTGCTACCGGATAAACCAAAGCTTTAGTGGCCTACTGACGGCAAAATAAACGTTTGTTTACATGTCAAAATTGAATAAAATTTATTTATTTTACTTTATACTATGTCAAGTTTGACGTTTTACTGGATCGAACGATTCCGGTAAAATCAAAAAAACGGACAAGTCCGATAAAATTGAGCCAAAAAGGACAAGTGTTCCATTTCCGGAAGCGGCCACTGACCCTTTTGGGTCTCTTTTGCTTTACCTGTTATTGTAAATACAAATGTAAATTTAGTATTTCTGTAACCGTCCTGTATTAAACATCGAAACCAAACGCTGTTTATTATCTCGCACGCAAGAAAACAAAGGTCCTTGGAGCAATATCAAAGTACAATTCGGTATCACATTGTCGTATCAACCAGATTACAAAAAATACTGGTAGGACGAGCCGAGTTGCACAAACATTGGTCCTTCGAGACGGATTGCACAAAACATTCGTCCATCGAGTCGGATTATACAAAACAATAAGTCCTGTAAAGTGTTATAAGTACTATGTGTTTGAACATATGATGCTGATTTGCACGAATAAACAAATTAAAACATTTACCAAAGAGCGGTTGCTAACGATGTCAGAAAAAGTGACTCGATTTGGATTTTTTCTCAAAATAATAATAATATTATCGAATAAAAAAGTATGTTGACAGTATGAAATAAAATACATAACAACATACGTCCGGTAACTCTTTTCACAGTACTCGTTTCGAAATTAAAGACTCGGCTACCTACTCGTCCTGAAACATATCACTCGTACTGTAAAATTTGAGCTACCGGACCGGACCGTATTTAGAATAACTTTAATTACCATTTATGTTTTCATCAACACTAACAAGTATTTAAAATAACAAGTAATAATTTGTTTGTATTGTTTATTCATTATAATAATTCCATTTATTCACCAGAAACTTTTAAACGAAATAAAATCTAATCGACTAGAAATAATGGCAAAGTTGTGTTAGGCTCATTTGGCAACGTTGCAAATTATATAAATGCTTACTATGAGATTTTTACACATTGTTTTCGTCGCCCTCTGTCGAGTGGTAGCTTTATTAAATGTATTGTTGCTGTGATTTGGGTTATCTACGCGCGCGATTGGTGTCCAAGCTTTTCGCCGGCGTTTGACGGCTGACTGTTGGTGCGCCATCTCTTGTTCGCCGGCCGTTGGCCTGTTCGCTCCAAACAATAGCATGGGTCTATCTATATGTATTTAATCAATGCTTGTAGGTTTCGAGAATTTTTATTGTTATCATTGCATTGAGTTCCATTAAATTTACTTGTTTTAGTTAGGGATTTTATGGTTTTATGGATTTATCTAGGTACTTTAAATAAAATTTTGATTTGTGGAATCAGAGATATACTATAGTATTTTAGATAATATTGAATATTTGTTTAATTTATTTTTATTTTATAACCGTATTTAGATTGATTTTGTTTTTTGTTAGAATTAATTTTATAATTTTGGATTTGACTTATTTTTTAGAATTTAATTTGGTTATGATTAATTCTTCGTCGTTTGTAATGACTTTTATTTTTGATTGAATGTCTCTTTTGTTTATGAGTTTTGTATTGTTTATTTCTGGTATGGTTATTTATTATATTCGTGAGTATATAAGAGGAGATTTATATTTAAATCGTTTTATTTTACTTGTAGTTATATTTGTAGTTTCAATAATGTTGCTTATTATTAGTCCTAAAAATTTAATTAGAATTTTATTGGGCTGGGATGGCCTAGGTTTGGTTTCTTATTGTTTAGTTATTTATTATCAAAATGTAAAATCATATAATGCCGGTATGTTAACTGCTTTAAGAAATCGAATTGGTGATGTTGCTTTATTAATGGCCATTGCCTGAATATTAAATTATGGTAGATGAAATTATGTTTTTTACTTAGAAGAATTGAAGGGTAGTTTTTATATATCTATAATTTCTTATTTGGTTTTGTTGGCTGCTATAACTAAGAGAGCTCAGATTCCATTTTCTTCTTGGTTACCTGCAGCTATGGCTGCTGCTACTACTGTTTCTTCTTTGGTTCATTCTTCTACACTGGTAACTGCGGGTGTGTATTTGTTGATTCGTTTTAATTTTGCTTTTAGAAGTTATTTGATGTATTTATTGCTTTTTATTGCTATGATGACGATGTTTATATCTGGGATTGGGGCTAGATTTGAATTTGATTTAAAAACAATTATTGCTTTATCAACTTTAAGTCAGTTAGGATTAATAATGAGTATTTTGGCGTTGGGTAGATATAAGTTGGCTTTTTTTCACTTGCTTACTCATGCTTTATTTAAAGCTTTATTGTTTATGTGTGCTGGTAATGTTATTCATAATTTAGGTAATTGTCAAGATATTCGTTTTATGGGCGGGTTAGTAAAATTTATGCCTCTTACTTGTGTGTATTTTAATATTTGTAGTTTATCTTTATGTGGTTTACCCTTTTTGAGAGGATTTTACTCTAAGGATTTAATTTTGGAGGTAATGTCAATAGGGTATTTAAATTTGTTTGTTTATTTAATTTTTTATTTATCTATTGGGTTTACAGTTTGTTATAGAGCTCGTCTTGTTTATTATAGATGGGTAGGTAATTGAAATTTTTTTTCTTTAGGAAGAGTTTCTGATAGAGGGGTTATTATACTTAGGTAAGGGAATAAGAGGTTTAATTTTACTTGTTGTTTTTATGGGTAGATTGTTGGGGTGAATTATGTTTCCTTTTCCTTATGTTATTATTTTACTTTTCTATATAAAGTTAATGGCTTTAATTATGGTTTTTTTAGGAGCTTGAATTGGATATGAAATGTCAAAGTTTAATTTAAGTTATAAAAATATTTTTGCGGATAACTATGGTGTTTCTTGATTTTTATCAGGTATGTGAAATATGCCAGTAATTTCTACTTTTGGAGTTAATTATTACCCTGTTGTAGGAGGTTCTGTTCTTTATAAGACATTTGATCAGGGTTGAACTGAATATTTTGGTGCTCAAAAAATTTATGGTCTATTAGTGAGGGGATCTTCATTTGTTCAAATTTTAATGTATAATAGAATTAAAATTTTCTTTGTTTTGATGTTGTTTTGAGTTATATTATTACTTATACTTTAACTTGGATAGCTTATATAGAGCATGATATTGAAGATATCACGGAAATTATTAAATTTTCAGGTATTTATAAATGTTAATTAATTTTACATTGAAAATGTAATGTTTTTTTTAAACTATATAAATAGAAATATAAACATGTTAATGCTTTTTATTAAGTTAGAAGCTTATTTTTGTATATTTCTTTAATTGGAACTTAGTTCAGTTTTATCATTAACAGTGATATACCTCTATTTTGGTTTCAATTAAAAATAACGATTATTAAAATCAAATTTTTAGGTCGAAACTAAATGCAATTCTTTGCTTCTTATTTAAGATAAATTGATTAAATCAATTATTTTTAAGTGCAAATTAAATGTTATTATTAACTATTATCCTAGTTTGTTCAGTTAAGGGCGCCTTGTTTTCATTCGTGAAATAGGCCAATTAATAAGATTGCAATGAAGACTGATGTTGTAATAAAATATGATATAAGAGAGTTTGATTTTAGAGTGATGATTATTGGTAATAATAGGGTGATTTCTACGTCGAAAATTAAGAAAATAATAGCAATGAGGAAAAAATGTAGTGAAAATGGTAGTCGAGAGGAAGATTTGGGGTCAAACCCACATTCAAAAGGAGATCTTTTTTCTCGGTCTGTAATGGTTTTTTTAGATGTTAGGTTTAGAACTATAATTAGGATGAGTGTGATTAATCTAATAACTGTGGCTATAATGAATAGAATTTGGATTATTTATACTATTTTCTAGATCTTTTGATTGGAAGTCAAAAATAATTTTTATACTATATAAATATCTACCTCATCAGTAAATTGAAATGTAAAGGAATAGTCATACTACGTCTACAAAATGTCAATATCAGGCTGCGGCTTCAAATCCAAAATGATGAATTTGTGAAAAATGATTGTTAATATGACGAATTAAACAGACTAGAAGAAAGGTGGTTCCAATAATTACATGAATTCCATGAAATCCTGTAGCGACAAAAAATGATGAACCATAAGCTGCATCTGAAATTGAAAATGAAGAATCATAATATTCGAATGCTTGAAGGGCTGTAAAATATAGTCCTAGTACTACTGTTAAGGTGAGACCTTGAGTTGTTTGTTTGAAATTATTTTCTATTAGTCTGTGATGAGCTCAAGTTACAGTTAGTCCTGATGTTAATAAAATTAATGTATTTAAAAGAGGGATTTGAGTAGGATTGAAAGGTGTGATTCCCTTAGGTGGTCAAAGTATACCAATTTCTACTGTTGGAGCTAGTCTGTTATGAAAAAATCCTCAAAAAAACGAAATGAAGAAAAAAACTTCTGATGTAATAAAAAGAATTATCCCTCACCGAAGACCTATTGTTACTACATATCTGTGGTGGCCTTGAAAAGTTGCCTCTCGTGTAATGTCTCGTCATCATTGATATATAATTAATAATATTGAGGCAAATCCAATAAATAAAAGTGAGTTGTTATAAAAATGGAATCATTTGATAATTCCTGATATAACAATTAGGGCTCTTAATGATCCTAAAATTGGTCAGGGTCTAGCTTCAACTAAATGAAATGGGTGGTTTTTGTGTGACATTAGTTTACTTCTCTTGAGTATAATGTTCTTAGAACGGCGAATACGTAGGATTGGATAATGGCTACTGCTGATTCTAGTACTAATAGTAAGATTTGGGTAATTAGAAGAAGATTAATTATGTAAATTGATATTAAGTTTCCGGTATTTCCTAGAAGGGTTATTAGTAAATGGCCAGCAATTATATTAGCAGATAGCCGAATAGCTAGAGTCCCAGGTCGAATAATGTTTCTGATAGTTTCAATACATACTATGAAAGGTATTAAAACGGGAGGTGTTCCTTGGGGAACTAAATGGGCAAATATATGAATTGTATTGTTAATTCATCCAAATAGTATGAAGGATAGCCATAAAGGAAGAGCTAGGGATAGGGTTAATGATATATGTCTTGTTCTTGTAAAAATGTAAGGAAATAATCCTAGGAAATTATTAAAAAGAATTAGTCTAAATAAAGAGATAAATATTAATGTTGCTCCCTTAATTTTTGGACCAATAAGAGTTTTAAATTCCTTATGCAAGGATGATGTAATTTTTATTCAAAGTATATTTAAACGTGAAGAAATTAATCAGAAAGAAGTAGGAATAATAAGAATTCCAATTAAAGTTCTTAATCAGTTAATAGAGGTGATATCTGAAAGAATAATAGTTTAATGTGTTAAATATAATTAAGATTGAGGAAAATCAAATTATTAGAGTTAATCAATTTAGGGGGGCTATTTGTGGAATTAAAAATTAATATTTTATATTTACTTTAACTTGACAAGTTAATGTTATTTATTAACTAAATTTTTCATTAGAAGTAGGTGTTAATTTACTATTAAGTGGTTTAAGAGACCATTGCTTACTTTCAGCCATCTAATGAGATTTCAATTATTTTGGAAATTCATTTAATAAAGTATGCGGGAGAAATTCTTTCTGCAACGATTGGTATAAAACTATGGTTTGGTCCACAAATTTCTGAACACTGTCCATAGAGAAGAGTAGATCGAGTGGAAGTAAATCTAGCTTGGTTTAGTCGTCCAGGGGTTGCATCTACCTTTACTCCTAAGGATGGGATTGTTCATGAGTGAATTACATCCGCTGCCGAAACGATTATTCGAATTTGTGATATAAAGGGAATTACTATTCGATTGTCAACATCTAATAGTCGAAAATTGAAGTTATTTATTTCTTGAGAGGGAATTATGTATGAATCGAATTCAACATTTTTGAAATCTGAGTATTCATATGATCAGTATCATTGATGACCAATGGTTTTGATTGAGATTGTGGGGTTGTTAGTTTCGTCTAGAATGTAGATTAGTCGTAAGGAGGGAAGTGCAATAAAAATTAATGTGATGGCAGGTAGGATGGTTCAGATAATTTCAATTAATTGTCCTTCGAGAAGAAATCGATGGGTTAATTTGTTGAAAAATAGGCCTGATATTATTTGTCCTACTAGAATTGTAATAATTACTAGAATTAGAAGGGTATGATCATGAAAGAATGATAGTTGTTCTATTAGGGGAGATGCTCTATCTTGTAACAATAATAATTTTCATGTTGCTATTTCTAAAAAAAGTTTAAACTTTATATATGGGGTTTAAGTCCATTGCACTAATCTGCCATATTAGAAAGATGAGGATAGTATAGGAAGTTCAGAATATCTATGCTCGGCAGGGGGATAGTCTTGGAATCATTCAATTGATGATGTTATGTTTAGGGGAATTAGGGTTTTTCGAGATGCTGAGAATGTTTCTCAAATAATAAAGATTAGGAATATCACTCCAATAAAAGAAATAATTGATCCGATAGAAGAAACAATATTTCACATGGTATAGGCATCAGGATAGTCCGAGTATCGGCGGGGTATACCTCTTAATCCTAGAAAATGTTGAGGAAAAAATGTAATGTTAACTCCTACAAATATAGTAATAAATTGAATTTTACATAGCTTAGGATTTAAGGTAGTTCCTGTAAATAGAGGGAATCAGTGAACCAAACCTCCCATAATTGCAAATACTGCTCCTATAGAAAGAACATAGTGGAAATGGGCTACAACGTAATATGTATCATGAAGTATAATATCAATGGATGAATTAGCTAGTACTACTCCAGTTAGTCCCCCCACTGTAAATAAAAATACGAAGCCTAGGGCTCATAATATTGAGGGGGAGTAATTAAGTTGTGTTCCGTGAAGGGTTGCTAATCAACTAAAAATTTTGATTCCTGTAGGAACAGCAATGATTATAGTAGCTGATGTGAAGTAGGCTCGAGTGTCAACGTCTATTCCTACTGTAAATATGTGATGAGCTCAAACTACAAATCCTAAAAGACCAATTGCTATTATAGCATAAATTATTCCTAGGGTACCAAAAGCTTCCTTTTTTCCTCTTTCTTGTCTAATAATGTGGGAAATTATACCGAATCCTGGTAGAATAAGAATATAAACTTCAGGGTGTCCAAAGAATCAAAATAGATGTTGGTATAAAATGGGATCTCCCCCTCCTGCTGGATCAAAGAAGGATGTATTAATGTTTCGGTCAGTGAGAAGTATAGTAATGGCACCTGCTAGTACTGGAAGTGAAAGAAGAAGAAGGACTGCAGTAATTACAACAGCTCAAACAAACAGGGGCATTCGATCAAAAGTTATTCCTTGTGGTCGTATATTAATAACTGTAGTAATGAAATTGGCGGCTCCTAAAATAGAAGAAATACCTGCTAAATGGAGGCTAAAAATTGCGAGATCAACTGATGCTCCTCCATGGGCGATATTGGATGATAGTGGGGGATAAACTGTTCATCCAGTTCCTGCCCCTCTTTCTACGATTCTTCTTATTAGAAGAAGAGTTAATGATGGGGGTAGGAGTCAGAATCTTATATTGTTTATTCGTGGAAATGCTATATCAGGGGCTCCTAGTATCAGAGGAACGAGTCAATTTCCGAATCCTCCAATTATAATAGGCATTACTATGAAAAAAATTATAATGAATGCATGGGCTGTAACAATAACGTTATAAATTTGGTCGTCACCAATTAGAGACCCTGGGTTTCCTAATTTTGCTCGAATCAGAAGTCTAAGAGAGGTTCCGACTATACCGGATCATGCACCAAAAATGAAGTAAAGTGTTCCAATATCTTTGTGGTTGGTAGAAAATAATCATTTATTCGGTAATATGGCTGAGATTAAGCGATAAATTGTAAATTTATTTACGGGTTTGAACTCTGTTACCAGTTTAAGAATAGAACTTAAACCCGTAAATAAATTTACAATTTTTTCGAAAGGTTTATGTTTCTGTTGTTTAAACTTATTTAAATATAAAATGTAATAATAACCGTATTTAAATATAATTCCTATTCTATAAAGCTTTTATTTGGTAGAGCTAGTGTTTTTTTTTTTCGTTTTGGTTTAATAGTCAATAATGATTTTAAATTGCAAATTTAAAGGTAAGTAATTTTTTAAACTTGAGTATCAAGGCTTAGAATGTTTATTCTATTGGTAACTTTGAAGGTTACGAGTTTAATTTAACTTAAATCCTTATAAGATATTAATGATAAGGGTTGATAAGATTAAACTAAGTAGGGTAATGATATTGATTGTTATCAGGTTTTTGTTGTTGAATTTAATTGTAGATGTTTTTGGTTCGTTGATACTAATAATTATGGAGGATATTATTACTCGAATGTAAATGAATAGCATGATTAGGGTAGTAACGATTATTAGGATAGTAAGAAGGATGAAGTTGTTTTCAGTTATTCAGTTGATTACGATTCATTTGGGAAGAAATCCAATAAAAGGGGGTAGTCCTCCGAGAGATATAAAGTTTATTATGATTGAGAATTTGGTTATTTTTCTATTGTTTATGATGTTGATAATTTGATTTAAATAAAAGGATTTAGTTGTAGCGAATACTGCAATGATATTAATATTTATGATTGAATAAATAATAAAATAAATTGATCATGTAGCTAGCGATATTATTGATGTAGATAATATTCATGCGATATGGTTAATTGAGGAGAATGCAAGAATTTTATGTAGGCTAATTTGATTGAACCCTCTAATTGTACTTGTTAAAAGTCTAATGATGATGATAGAAACAAGGAAAAGTTCATTTAGGTTAATATTTATAATTAGTATTATTGGGGCAATTTTTTGTCAAGTTAGCAGAATTAAGGAATTGGCTCAATTTAGGCCTTCAATTACTTCGGGAAATCAGAAATGGAAGGGGGCGGCTCCTAATTTTGTTATTAATGCGGTTGTAATTATTATTGAAAAATAAAAATTTATTAAGGGGTTAATAAATTCTTGAGTTGTCAATGTTATTATAACTGCTATTAAGAGAATTAAGGATGCCATTGCCTGTGTAATAAAATATTTTATTGATGATTCTGAGGAAAATATGTTTTTTCTGTCTGAAAATAGGGGAATTACCGAGAGTAAATTGATTTCTAGTCCTATCCACATTCTTAGTCATGAGTATGATGAAATTGCAATGAGAGTTCCTATGATTATGGAATTAATAAAAACAATTTTGTAAATTTTAATTAAAAAGGGAAAGGTTTTACTTTCATTGACAGGGTATGAACCTATAAGCTTACTTAGCTTACCTTTTTATATCTTAGTATAAGACGTATAAGGGTTTTTGATGCTCTAGGAAATAGTTTGATTCTATTAGATATAATGAAGGTATTTTTATACATAATTTATTCTATCAAAATAATTCTTTTATCAGGCACTTCATTGTTAAAACTTTGTTTATAAAAAAAAAGTTCAAGGGGAGAGTTAATTGGGGTGAATTTTTTCTTTTGTTATTATAAAATTGTTAGAAAAAAAAAATGTAATTTAAACGTTTTTTTTTCAGGGCCATTTTTCCTGATTTTTTATTAACAAGGTAATTATCATGATAATTCTAAAATTTTTTAAAAAAGTTTTGTTCAGGGGTGCTCAAATAATTAAAACTTATTAAATAGTAGAGAAGAGTTTACAATTATATATACATGACGTAAACTGATTATTATAATGAAAGTATATTTGTATGTAGGTGTATTTAATTATTATATAATACCAATTTATATATCATTCTTATTTAATAATAAAGACTCTAAAAAAAAGAGAGAGAAATTTAATAAAAATTAAATATTATCATTAGATACTTATATTATTATATAATAAATTATTTATATATATATATATAATTCAATTATAGAATAGTATCTTAAATAATAATAAATTTATCTAATGTTAATTGGATACTCATAAATTATTTATATAAAAAAAAACCTACTAGCTCTATTATAATTAAAGCTTTATAGAATAGGAATTATATTTAAATATGGTTATTATTACATTTTATATTTAAATAAGTAATTATAAATATAGAGTTAGAAATTTGTCGTTTATAATTAAAGAATTAAAGGGGGCGTGAAAAAAGTCTAGGGAGATAGTTCATTTAGGGTTAGACCTGGTCGGCGTGTAGTAAAAGTTTTATTTTGGCTTAGGGTTTTTCTTGAGGATTGGTATATATATAAGTTTTAGCTTAAATTGGTTTTAGATAGAGATTTGGGTTTAATTGGTAGTACATAATTTTAAATTTTCATTATTTTGAGATTTAGCAATTGTTCTTAACATAAACAAAATTTGTGCCAGCAGTAGCGGTTATACAAATTATGTAAGTAAAGTTTTTCGGGATTAGTTAAAAGTTAATTTTTTGGATTATAATTTTGATTTTTTAGGTGAAATTTAAAATTGAATTATTTTCTATATTAGTTTTTGAGGCTGTAAAATTTGTTTGTAGACTAGGATTAGATACCCTATTATTTCATATGTGAATTTTTGTTCTTTGATTATTAGTAGTTATGGTCTTTAAAATTAAAAAATTTGGCGGTATTTTAGTCTGTTCAGAGGAACCTGTTTTTTAATTGATGGTCCACGATAATTTTTACTTTAGTTTTTAATTTGCATATCGTCGTTTATAAAAATTTTAAGAGAATAATAATTTTTATGATTTTTGATTATAAAGTATTTCAGATCAAGGTGTAGTTTATATTAAAGTTAAAATGGGTTACAATGAAATAATTTTTGGCTTTTTCAATTAAAATTTAAATTAAATTGGATTTGATAGTAAGTTCTTTATTTATGGGAATTGATTTAGCTCTAAAATATGCACATATCGCCCGTCGCTTTCATTTTAAAGTGAAATAAGTCGTAACAAAGTAGGCTTATTGGAAAATGAGCCTGGAATGATCAAATTAGAGCTTGAGAGAAGCGTTTTATTTACACTAAAAAGTTAATTGTGAGATTCAATTTAATTTGAGTTTAGGGTGTTGTTTATTTTATTGTTGTTAAATTTTTATTGGAAATATATTAATTTTTATTATTTTTATTAGAAAAAATTTTGTTAACTATAGTTTATTGTATTGTAAGAGATTTTCTTTTAATTTTTATAAGTAGATTTAGTTTATTGTACCTTGTGTATCAGGGTTAATTAATTTAGTATTAAATATTTGGTTTTCCCGAATTTAGAAGAGCTATAAGTTAATTTATTTTGTTGTGGAATAACCATTTATAATTGATTTATAGTAGTGAAATGTTATTCGTTTCTAAATTTATCTGGTTTTTTAGGAAATTAATTTAATTATTTTAATATTAGGAAAATTATTTATTGTTATTTTTTTCTTGTTATTATTTAATGCTTGAGGGGATGAGCTTTTAAGTAAATTTTTATAATTTTTTGTTTAGTAAATCTTATGTAGGATTAGAATTTTTTATCATTAGGAGGATGTTATAATTGAAGATTTATTTTATTTATTTTATTTTTATTTTAAATTTTTACTAAAATATTGGTTTTAATTTTGTTTGCTATGTAATAATCCCCAAAATTTTATGGGAAAATGGAGTGAGGCGTTCCTGATTTAATCAATAAAATAAATTGACCCATTCATTATTTTTTTGAGTTCCATGTTTTAGAAAGTCTAAAAAATATGAGTGCAATGATCGATCACAAATAAGAACACATTGCACATTTTGGGTGGAATTTATTCTACAAAATTTTAAGATGTCGTCATCAGTTTTTTGGGGGGAGTAAACAGATATATTTTGATCAACAATTTACCATGCTTACAATAACTTTAAAACGTCTGCAAGATTTCAAAGTATTCAGTTTTGCTATTCTTGATTTATACAATAAAATAAATTTATCGATTCATTAATTTTTTTGAGTCACCCTCCATGAGCAAAGCTAAAAAATTGGCCTAAAGAGTTTAGACAGTACTTCCCTCGCTGTCGGGAACGTGACGACTGCAAGCCTATTATGTCTTTTTTCGTATTACATTTTTGTAATTCTTGATTTAATCAATAAAATTAATTGACTGAGTCATTAATTTTTTTCAGACACCCTGTATAAGCAATTCTAAAAAATATTAATGCAGTGATAAATCACAAGTATATTCTTTACACATTCAAACATTTTTTCAGCAAAATTTTGCGGTGGCGTCATCAAATTTTTAGGGGGATGAGCAAATACATTTTGATCAAAATTTTACCAGCTTCTGATAAATTTACAACATCTCCAAGATTTCAAAGCAATCGGTTTTGTAGTTCTTGATTAAATTAGTAAAATAAATTCATACTTTCATTAATTTTTTTAGTCATCCTGTATATGCAAATCCAAAAAATATGACTGGAATGATAAGTCTCAACTACAGACTCATCATATTTTGCACATACATTTATGATAAAATTTATTCAGCAAAATTTTGAGGTGACGTCATCATTTTTTTAGGGGGTATGAGCAAATACATTTTGACTAAAAATTTCCCATGCCTATGATAACTTTAAAACATATCCAAGATATCAAGGCATTTGGTTTTGTAGTTCCTGATTAAATCAAGAAAATAAATTCGCACATTCATTAATTTTTTTGAGTCACCCTGTATATGCAAATCCAAAAAATATGATGGAATTGTTGGTATCGTTGGGGATTTTAAGAAATAGCGACGGTTACGGTTTTCAGATTTTTATTAGATGCTTACGGGTTGAGAGCTCGAGGAAGAAAAAGGAATGGTGTTTGAATTGTCGAAACATAGGTAGATTCGGTTTTGGAGACGACATTTATTGTCCATTTTAAGACGTTTTTTATATTTTGATTTTTAGAAAAAAATATGCAATAAATAAAACGCTGAAATAATTTTATTTTTAATGACGTCAATAATTCGTTACAAAATGACGAATGAATCTAACGGATAATGGTAAAATGGTTGCATTGACAAAAACGTACAGCCTATCAGGAAAATCTCGTTGTCAATACTTTTTACAATGAAGCGAAATGTGTATGTGTAAATAGTAAGTTACCAAAAAGTATCGTAGTATTACAGGCATCTACCGGTATATAATATCCAATATTAATGTTATATATGTATATATGAATTCATTGTATTTTTTTTAACTTACAAAGAAATCTGCTTGTTCTAATATGCAAACATAATCTTGTAATTCGTCAAAATTTGTTTAGGTGTGGTTTTGGCGGCATAATTTCTGTTTTTGTTTTCTTTTTCAGTTATCAGATTTGATGACGTTTCCATGTTGGAGATTTTTTCACTCGTTTCCTTTAGCATTTCTTTCGTTTCGCACATGTGTTTTGTATTTGTTTCAAATCTAAAATAAAATTATGTTCATTAGCATTAGTTCATAAAAAATTGCAGTAACATACCTTTGCAATATTTTATAGTGCCTCATTTTCAAAAACAATCACCGTAAGTTCTTCATAATCAGTGGAAGTATCTTCAGTGATTAATGGTGGTCTTTCCAGCTTATCTGAAAAAACTACTTTTGTTATCTACATACAGTTATCAAAAATAACAGAAACACGTAAAAATTAATTTGATTACTTTATTAGATATTAACTTACCTACTATAAATAAGTAAAACCCACACTGAATGGCATAAATTTGCACAAAACTGCGTTAAAAATGAAGTGAGTAACGGATACACGAGAAAGTTTCGGTGGTTGAGAACCAACTGGAAATATTGGAATACTTCTCTGTGAAGTGCAATAAACATAAATACCGACAAAAGGGAAAGTCCGAATGCACACCCGAAACATCTGATGTATTGTATAGTAAATACGGATAAGAATAAATTTAATAAAACTGAATATTAATCACTCTCGAATTTTTTTGGTAACCGTCATCACTTTATAAACGTCTTTATAAAATCAAAATTCAACGAAGGAATTCTTCAAAACCTTGTCCCGTTTTAGGGACAATGGACAAATAATTTTTATGACTTTGTTTGTGCCGTAGGGTCTTTTCACTATTATACGCTCAACCCCGGATGTTCTATTTATAATTTGCCAAGCAGGTACTTGCAAAATAACACTTCCAGAGTAAACAAGTTTTCAGAAATAATTATTTTATTAGAAATTATTAGAATGAAAAAACTTGTCTTTGGTGTATTTCTAATTAAGCCGTTGTATTTTTTGCTCTAAATATAATTAAGCATTATGAAGGCCACTTTTTAAAGAATACGACGACCCACGTCTAATTGATCATATAATCTATAAACAATGACGAAGAAAGGACGGCCTTTTGACGTCATTAATTGACGTTAGAAGTAAGTCATAAAAAGTAGTTATATAGTGGGGGTTCTAGACCAGGTCAAATGAGGTCAAACTGGTCCAGCTCCCCCACTACTTTTCATCGAGCGGTCATTGACTTTTCGTTTGTTGTCGACCTTGTCGGTGCACGTGGCTGACCTTGCCAGCTGGTCCAGCTCCCCCATTACTTTTCATCGGGCGATCATTGTCGCTGCACGACCTTGGTCGTTTATTGCCCTCGTTCATCTCGAGATCTATCCCCTCTTTTCGTTTAGGTCGGGGAGGGATCTCGGACGCAATCTCGCATCCCCACTCCTATTTTATACTGGTATAAAAGTCGATGGATTCGTCTGTAGGAATTAATTAGTTTTTTGAATTCAATTATTTAACACTTTGTAAAGTTGAAATGTCATCTTTCATTTCTACCTTGAATAAAGAGTCTCACTTGCAAGCTTTTGTGAGTGCGAAAACTTTAGAAGAAAATAAAAAAATTTTAACAAAAAATTTTAGTAAACTGTCTACAAAGTACGGTGACAAGATATTTGTGGAACTTGAAGAGTCTAGAACGATACTTCCACAGAGATTTACCGAAAAATTCACCGATTCAGTGATCAGCGATCTGAACCAGAAGATTGTGAACGGCTTGAAATTGTACTTGGTAAATAGAGGTCCGATCGGTCGAACCATCAATATCGAATTTATCGATGAATGAAGAAGGCATTGGTTCATGTGGAAAACAAATCAAGTGCAGTTAGACTGCTTCGTCGTAGATTAGAATTACATTTAAAACGAATTAGTTATTTAAAAGAAGCAATTAAAATGTATGAAATAAGGACTAAATTGAACAATCTTAAGCTGTAATAGAAATTATAATAAATATTTAATTCGTTCGGTGTATTATTTTCCCCAGTCTCATGTAAAAAATATTTGATTGCAAACCGTCATGAATAACAGACGTGTTTGTTTCGACAAAGTTCCGGTTATTTTCTTAATAAATGATAAAGAAAGCCGAATTAATACTTGGTTATACGATGTTAAAAGATTTCAAATGAATGTGGAACGTTTCGAATTGCAAATAAAACCCTTAATCGAAAAAATTATGGAGAAGAAACGAAAATTTAGAGAAACAATCGAAAAATTGGATTCAGAATTGAAAATTATTCAGCAAAGAAAATCAGTTAAATAACTGTACATATTGCGGTTAAACCACTGCGTCCTAAATTAGATTTAAATTTAAAACTTATTAGTTTCTTAAAATGTATAAAGTACGAACTTGTTTGTGTATGTAATGGGTTGGTATGGGATTGATAACTAGACGTTACACTAACTGTAGTTTATTTATCACTTTTGGTCGTTTATAATAACGCGGTGAGAATGACTATGTCATTACAATGTACTTATTTTTATTGTTATTTTTACATTTTTGTAGTTCCTTTTTATACTTTTTGAAAATGCGTTTTTAATGGTAAAAGTATATACGTCACTGAACAGAAGGTGACAGAAGGTTACATTAATTGACTTTCACACTAAGTGGATCTTAATAGCTACTTACAAAATAATGAACAAAAATAATAAAACATAGATAATGAGGAGATAGGTACATTACACCTCCCCCCTTAAAGAAGAAATTAGTCAAGGATTGATTTCTTAATTAAATAGAGATTCGGGCTTTATTGTACTCGTATAGGTTCCCTTCAATTTGTCGTTTATTTGCCCAGCTTGGCGACGAATTACCGACGCTTCTGATGGTGCTGGACTCGGTGGACGACTGTTTCCAAGAATTGCAATGTACTCTGGAGCTGATGGGTTTGAATGCATCGGAACGCTTTCAGGAACTTGGATCGGTTTCCTTCTTTTCATCATACGTGGAAGGAACCTAACTTTCTGTCTTTTAACATATTTTAAATAGAGCTAATAAGTGGTCCTGACTACAACAAGCAAAATTAATATTTTGAATACAATGATAACAGTGTATGAAACCAAGTTGGGTACATTTGGTATTAGTGATTCGGATATGATTAAGTTATTGGTCTCCTGCTCTAACATTTTTAATTTATGACTTACTAGATTCAAATTTTCCGTGTTTAATTTATTTAACGTTAATGGTGTTACAGAAAATGTTTGGTTCAAAACGACATCTGGAAAAGTGAAGTTTCGAGTTTTTAGTTTCGGTAAAATATGAAGATAAATGTTTTTTGTGTTGGATTGTTGGGATTTTATATTAGTGTGATGAGTATATAATTTGCAATTTCGTTTACACTAGCACCAAATTTCGGTGTATTTTAGATTAAGAACGGTGGATGATGAATAGATTTGAAATTGTGGTTAGTTGTCTGAAAGGAAGATTTTTAATTAATTATAATTACAAAGTTAGTGTAAATTAATGAGTTTAGTATATTTTTTTTTGGGTTTATTGTATTAATTTTCGTATCCGTTAGGAAAATGATTATAAATTCTTAGTTTATTACCATGAACCTTTTGTTTTTTGTTACCGATGAGCAAGGTATAATTCACGGGTGAGTTTATTTCAATTATTTTGTATGGGCCTTTATAATTTGGAGTGAGTTTTTTTGATCTGTTGGGCTTAGATTGTTCATTTAATAGGTAGACCTTGTCACCAATTTTGAAATTTTGATTATTAGATTTTCTATCATAGCATTGCTTATTATTTTCCTTCGATTGTAAAATGTGTTTTCGAGCAATTTCGTGAGATTTCTGTAATTTTAAGGTTAAATTATCAATGTAGTCATCGTAAGTATATTTAAATTCTGGATTTTTCGTTATACTTGTTGGTAAATTAGCTTTGGTTCCATAAATTAATTCAAAGAGAGTGAACTTGGTTGTCGTATGAACAGTCGTATTATATGAAAACATCGCAAAATCTATCCATTGGTCCCAATTTGTTTGATCTTCATCGATATAAGGTTTCAGATAATCGGCCAATGTATGATGGCTTCGTTCTAAAGCTCCATTACTTTGTGGATGATAGGTAGTACAATTGATTTGTTTAATTTTGAATAATTTAGCGACTTGTTTCAATAAATTTGAAGTGAAATCTTTACCTTGATCTGTAACTATCATTGAAGGAATCCCATGCTTACAAATAAATTCGTGAACTAATCTTTGAGCAATTGTTTCGGCTTCATGATTGGGTATAGGATAAGCTTGAGAATACTTAGTTAAGTCATCTTGTAGAGTTAAACTGAATTTGTTTCCGTTTTCAGTTAATGGCAGAGGTCCGACAATATCTAAAAATATTTTTTCAAAAGGAGCTTCACTTGTTGTTGTAATGACCATGGGTTGCTTATTCTTTTTACGGACTAATTTATTTTTTTGACATGATTCGCAAGTTTTGACAAAATTTTGTTTCACGCGATGATAAGTACGGTGGAAACCTGAATGTTCTGAACTTGGGTTTGAATGATTTTCAATTAAAATGTGTTTAATCTCGTCTAGATTTCGGGGAGTGATTAAATTGTTAAAAAAAACTTTGATTCTAATATCGGTATTTTTAAAAACATATCTAATAATTGAACGCACCTTATGCCAATGTAATTTATCAAGGGTTAATATTGGTCTGGCTAGATTTATTGTATTAATATTGTCTTGAATTAGATTGTTTTTTAGTTTTGAAAATAGGTTAAAAAGAGTTTCATATGATGAATTTTCCCAATAGTACGATTTAGTAATCATATAATATTTTTTTTCATTTTCAGAGATTTTGATTATTTTATTTGATTCTAACTGCTGGCTCTGCAAGAGTTGTATGTGATTTGGATACTTTTTGATAAGTTCGATTTGATGAGGGTCTCTGAATTCTAAATCACTAGAAATAGTCAATGCAATATTATCAGAAAAATCTATAGGATCGCCGCTAATTTCTTCGAGATTATTATTACTTAAAATCGTGGTTTTTAGTTTATGTAAGAATTCTGAATATGTATCATTATTTTGCTTATCGTTTGCTGTTATCTAATTAATCGTTACTGTATTATCTTCAATGGGATTTCGGCTTAGGGCATCCGCGATTTGGTTTAGTTTTCCGGGTCTGTAAATTATTTCATAGTCATACTCTTCTAGAGCTAATCGCCATCTTATTAATCTTGATCCTGGATCTTTTACGTTAAACAACCATGTTAAGGGACGGTGGTCAGTAATAATTTTGAATTTTCTACCATAAAGATATGGACGGAAATGTTTAATACTCCAAACAATAGCTAAAAGTTCTTTCTCAGTTGTAGAGTAGTTTAATTCTGCTTTATTCAAGGTTCTACTTGCATATACGATGGGCAGATCGAGTGGAACATTACCTTGAGATAAAACTGAACCGATTGCAGTATTACTAGCATCCGTAGTTAGACAAAAAGGTTTGGAAAAATCTGGATATTGCAAAATAGGTTCATTAGACAAAGATGATTTTAATGTTTCGAAAGAATTTTGTTGTTCGCTTGTCCAATTGAAAATTTGATCCTTTTTTAATAACTTAGTTAATGGTTGAGCAATTTGTGAGAAATTTTTAATAAATCTGCGGTAATATCCGGCAAGTCCAAGAACGGCTTTAATGTCTTTTACGTTTTTAGGAGTCGGATAGTGTAGAACGGCTTTAACTTTGTCAGGATCTGGCTTAACACCATGATCGGTAATTTTGTGACCTAAATAAATGACTTCGCATCTTAGAAATTCGCATTTATCCGGTTGAATTTTTAGATTATGTTCGGCTAGTCGTTGAAATACTTCTTTTAATCTTTTATTATGTTCCTCTAACGAATGACCGTGAACAACGATATCGTCCAAATAAACAAAACATCGATAATTTTGAATTCCTGCTAGGACCGTGTTCATTAAACGCTGAAATGTTGCGGGCGCGTTTTTAAGACCGAAAGGCATCCGATTGAACTCAATTTGACCGTTAGCAGTTGAAAACCCTGTTTTTGGCGCATCTTTAGGGTCCATCAATATTTGATGAAAACCGGATGTTAAATCGATTATTGAAAAGTATTTGGAATGTCCCAGTTGATCCAATATATCAGAAATATTTGGCAAGGGATATGAATCACCGATTGTTACATCATTTAGTTTACGATAATCTATTACAATTCGCCATTTCCTTTGTCCGGACGCGTCTAATTTTTTCGGTACAACCCAGATGGGTGAATTCCACGGGGAAGTAGAAGGTTGTATAATATCTTGTTCTATCATTTTATCGATTTGCTTATTTACTTCATCTTTGTGAATTTCAGGAAAACGATAACTTTTTGTGTGAATAGGAGCTTCTGATGATGTGGGAATATTATGGTTAATTGAGTCCGTATGTGTTAATATGTCCCCATCAAGATGAAAAATGTGATTATATTGATAACATAATTTGGTTAATGAATCCTTTTCTTCTTTATTTAAATGGTTTGTTCTTAATAATGAGGAAATTTGGTTTAAACGTTCGGCCTTAGAATTTTGCTCGGGGGTATTGATGATATTTAATTCTGCGATTGTTTCATTAATTTCGGGTAATGGATCTAGAACGATGTCAATTGCCTTCACGTTAATAGTCTTGTCTGTCGTATTAAGAATTGTAGTGACGAATAGATTATTATCATCAACTTTTACTAAACTTGGGCAGATATGAACACCTTCTAATAGATCTAGTTTAGGACAAGTGCCTTCTTTGATTTCTCCATTCAATGCATAAGCTTTTACTATAGTTTCTGAACGTGGTGCTAACTGAAATTTGACATCAGGATTAAGAGAGTTAGGATTAGAATGTGCAATTGAATTTGACCTGGAGGATTGATTTAATTGTTTATTCTCTTCTATAAAAGGCTCAGTATGATGTAGTTTAAAAAATTTTCTTCCGACATAAAATCTGTCTCGTTCGTAGCCGATTAAGCAATTAAATGCCTTAAAGAAATCATTACCTAAAAGACCACTGAAAGGAACTTGGAAAGAATCAGGTACTACATAGAATATATGTTCGAATTTTGAATTTCCGATATAAATTTTAAGAATACAACGACCTATTGTTCTCATTGGTTTATTCGGATCTGAATCGATTCCCTTTAAAGTTACTGGGTCATCAGTATTGCACCAAACATCATCCCTAAGTTTAGATAATTTTACTAATGAAATATCAGCACCAGAATCTATGAGGAATTTATAATTATTATTTAGTAATTGGTTCGACTTCAAATAAACATAAGAGGTTGAAGAAAGATTTAATGTTGAGATTCGGCCTGAAGATGGGTGTGTTTCAGGGCGGCCGTTTGAGTCCCTGAAATACCCGTTAAGTTTAAAGACTGATTTTTAAATTGGTTATTGTTCTTATTTTGATTAGTGATAGTGAAATTTTGATTTCTTTGATTGTTAAATTGTCTTTTCCTACATTCATAAATTACATGACCTGTTTTTTTACAGTAATTACAAAATTTTGGTCCAGGAGGAAGAGAATTAAGTTTCTGATGATAGGAAAAATTGTTAGAACTTGATTCATTGGAAGTGTTTTTATAAATATGATGGATGTTTCGATCATTGTTCTTATTTCGACAATTTGTTAAAACATGTCCCGTTTTCCGACAATAAGTGCAATATTTATTATATGAATTACTTGCAAAGTTATTACATTGAAATTTCCGGATTTCGTTTTGAGATATTAGTTCTTGCTCTGCCCACACAGCCAAAGCTACTGCTTCTTTAAAACATGCTGGTTTTTGACATTTAACTAACAATTGCAGATTTTTGTTCAATCCGCTTAAAAATACATTTAAAGCTTGATCTTTTAAGAGTTGCACGTTGGCTTGTCGGGCTTCCCGAGTTAAATTTGAATCTAGGCAGTTTATTAATTTTACATAACAATTTTCTACTCTAGTAGAGAATTCGGCAGATGATTCATGATTCTCTTGACGACACGAATTTAGTTGGAGTTGCCACTGTCCCATTGTCCTTTTATCTCCGTATAGGTCAATTAAATAAGATTTTAACTCTTTCCAATTAGTAAACTCACGATTTCGCGTTAGGGCTCTGGCATTTCCAATTAATTTCATTTTGATTAATTTAAATAACTTATCGTGATACTCGTTCTGAATTAGTTCCATGGCTTGATCGCAGTTATCTATGAATTCGTAAAGTTGATCGGACGAACCGTCGAATTTACAAATCATACCGGCGAGAGATAAATATTCTGGATGCGACATTGTTACTGGAGGTTCTGGATCGCGAAGAGTTTCTGGATTACGAGGAGTTTCGATATTTTCTAAGTTGATTTCCGGAGTGTTGAAACTTACAGCAGTATATTGGCGTACTGGTATCCCATAATATAACCAAACACCACACAATTTGTTTTTGGAATCTTCTTTTTTTCGGTATCCCGCCGCTGCCACCAGTTTTTGTAATGGGTTGGTATAGGATTGATAACTAGACGTTACACTAACTGTAGTTTATTTATCACTGTTGGTACCACTGGTACCAACCCCATGTTTCTACCCCCACCCGTTTCACTGTTCAATTCAATGTATATTTCGAACGGACTACGAGTCTGTCTGCAACCACCCTCTAATAAACAACGCTACATAATTCAACGAATAGTATTTTTACTTCCCGAGCGTAAGCAAAGGAAGTATTGTAATCGAGTCCGTCGGCCGACTCTCTACTTTTACGTTTTCTCGATCTTTCATGACCCCTAGAAGACGAAGAAATAGGTCTCCCATTTCCGTCTGTCTGTCCGTCTGTCCGTCCGTCTGTCCGTCTGTCCGTCCGTCTGTCCGTCTGTCCGTCCGTCTGTCCGTCTGTCCGTCTGTCCGTCTGTTGTCCCGGATTTTTATTAGACAGATAATCTCCGAAAGTACTCGACCGATTGTTGTGCAATTTTGTACTTATATTAAGAATATCATGTAGATGGTAAAACGCTAACCAAAATTTGTCGAATCATCCCCACCACTAAAGCGATGACGTCACTTCAAAATTGTACATAGTAAATGGGTTTTCAATTGTATAAAATAACATAGTCCTACACATGTAGTTTACAACTCTGAATCGACTTTTCACCCGAAACGTCCAGATTTTTGGAAAAAAAATCAAAATTATAAAACAACATTTTGAAATTTAATTTTTAATCTGCTAACCAGAATGCTTTGAAATGTTGCAGATGTTTTAAGGCTATAAAGAGCATCATAAATCTTTAGTCAAAAAATATTTGCTTATCCCCTCCAAAAACTTGATGACGTCAGCTCAAAAGTTTGTGGAATAAATCATATCTAAAATGTACAAAATATGATGAGTCTGTACTTGTGATCTATCACTCCATTCATATTTTTTGGATTTGCATATACAGGGTGACTCAAAAAAATTAATGAATGCGTAAATATATTTTATTGATTTAATCAGGAACTACAAAACCGAATGCTCTGAAATCTTGCAGATGTTTTAAGGTCATAAAGAGCATAATAAATGTTTAGTCAAAATATATTTGCTTATCCCCTCCAAAAACTTGATGACGTCAGCTCGAAAGTTTGCCGAATAAATCATATCTAAAATGTACAAAATATGATGAGCCTGTACTTGTCATTTATCACTCCATTCATATTTTTTGGATTTGCATATACAGAGTGACTCAAAAAAATTAATGAATGCGTAAATTTATTTTATTGATTTAATCAGGAACTACAAAACCGAATGCTTTGAAATCTTGCAGATGTTTTAAGGTTATAAAGAGCATAATAAATTTTTAGTCAAAATATATTTGGTTATCTTCTACAAAAAACTGATGACGTCAGCTCAAAAGTTTTCCGAATAAATCGTATCTAAAATGTACAAAATATGATGAGTCTGTACTTGTGATTTATCATTCCATTCATATTTTTGGATTTGCATATGCAGGGTGACTCAAAAAAATTAATGAAGGCGTGAATTTATTTTATCGATTTAATCAGGAATTACAAAACCGAATGCTTTGAAATCTTGGGAATATTTTAAAGTTATTATAAGCATGGTAAACTTTTGTTCAAAATGTATCTGTTCATCCCTCCTAAAAAAATTGATGACGTCACCCTTAAATTTTGCTGAATAAATCCTATCTAAAATGCAAAAAATATGATGAGTTTGTACTTGTGATTTATCATTCCATTCATATTTTTTAGATTTTCTTAAGAGGTGGTTCAAAAGAATTAATGAAGTCAATTTATTTTATTGATTAAATTAAAGGCAAGACTTATTATTAGTATTACACCCCAACCAACCCAATTTGGTAGACACAAAATTTGTTAAAGGAAAAACTCGGTTGAAACATAAGGGTAGCACGCTTATTTACATCGACTTTAACATTACAGACCTGCATTTGTTTTATGCGTTCACTTGATTCCGCGAATGTGAAATAGACATGTTTATAATCAACCAATTGTGAATTTCACCGTCAAGAATTAAAATAAAACCCAATGTTTTATATAATAAGCGGAAGTCGAAGCAATAAAACCGACGGTCGTTTTGTTTACAGTTTCTGTGTTTGGCTCTCACGTATGCTGTTACGCCTGTCATCTTAAATTAACAATGTTTATACATACACGATTTTCAGTTGCCTCTGATACGTAGGTATACGTGAGTAAATTGTTTCGTTATTTTATTGATTATTACAAATCAATATTCAAACGACCCAATTCATTTTCCCGAAAATTTGAGAATATAATAATTTTATTCTTAGTATTACACTACATCTATCCCAACTGATATACGTGTCCTTGCAAAAATGTTGATGACGTCATCGCAATTTTTTTTTAAATTCCCACTACAAAAATGTAATGAGAAAAAAAACACAATAGGCATGCAGTCGTCAAGTTTCCGACAGCGAGGGAAGTACTGTCTAAACTCTTTAGACCAATTTTTTGGGATGTACCTTCGTACATTTTATGGTCCGTCGAGCCGGATACGATAACCAGTGCAGTTATTTGTAAAACTCGCGGCTAGTGTAGTAATTCGCAAAACTCGCGTTTAGTGCAGATAGTCGTAAAACTCGCGTTAGTTCAGTACACGCATCTTCAACGTTATACGATCACCATTGCAGTGGTCAAAACAAGAAATCAATCAACAATATACGATCACCGTTGCAGTGATTGCTTCAAGGCGAAAATTCATTCGAGGGAAGACCGAACCATCGAAATTCAGAGGACAGACGAAGCATCCACTTGGTTGTAAGGTCAGATCAATTCCTTTTTTCCTTTGTATGCCCCTCACATTATTCGTATTCAAACAAGTTTCGCCGTTGTATTCGGTACGATATTTTGGATACGTTTGCCTGCTACTCATTGCAAATCGTCGGCATTTTTGGCAGTTTTTATCCCACTATTAGCATGGCAAACAATTTAAAAGAGCTGAAAAATCAATGTAAAATCTTAAAAGGGATGATCACGCGAATTCAGAACAGTATCAGCGAACAAGACGATATTCAGGAACTGGAAATGCGGTTAAATAATCTTACGGACAGTTTACAGAAATATAATGATGTTCGAGCGCAGATTGAGGTGTTGCAACTCGAAGATATTAGTAAAGATGAAGAAACTTGGGACGTAGAAAATGATAGGGAACGTGCCCAGGTTGAGAATCAGTTTTATAAAACCGCAGGTCAAATTAAATCGTTAATAATGAAATATAAACCTAGTTCATCAAACCCGTCGCATAAAACAAACGCGACCGTTATTAATTTCAATAGTTCTAATTCCATGGATAGGTCAGAGTTAATTGCAAATTTAAAACCATTGCCGTTGCCGATATTCACAGGTAAGCACTGTGAATGGTTCACATTTTATGATTCATACAAGTCACTAGTTCACGATGATAATTGTATCTCTGATATCAGAAAATTCCATTATCTCCGCGGGTGTTTAAAGGACGAAGCGTTCAGAGCCATCGAATGTGTCGCAGTCTCAAGCGATAATTATGCTAGTGCAATTGAATTACTAAGGCAGAGGTTTGAAAATAAACGAATTATTGTCCAAGATCACATAAACAATATTTTGAATATTCCTAATATATTAAAACAATCATATTCAGATCTCCGTCAATTACTTGATACAGTTAATAATAACATCGCAGCGTTAAAGGTGTTAAACCAACCGGTAGAAACATGGGATTCGCTTTTAATCGCTATAATTACCGAAAAATTGGACTTCGCGACCAGGCGGGAATGGCAAATCGGCTTGGATAAGGATCTTCCTACTTATAAAAAATTCAATGAATTTTTAGAAAAGAGATATCAGGTATTAGAGGCTTTAAATGCAATGAAACATTCAAGTAACAATAGTGAACCAAAATTTAGTTCGACTCATTCTAAACAAGTGAAGCAACCGTTTAAATTTTCTCAAAGGCCAGTTCAAAATTTATTTTCAACAAATGTCGTGACAAAAATTATGTGCTTAATTTGCAAGAATCCGCATGGCATTTTCCAATGTACTGAATTTTTGGGTAAATCGGTGACAGATCGAATGAAACAAGTAGATGAATTAAAACTTTGTCATAACTGTTTTAGAACCAATCATAATGTAACACAATGCAATTCGCCAAAACTCTGTAAAACTTGCGGTCAAAAACACCATACTTTATTGCACATTAATAATTTCTACTTCCGCATTGCATGTATCGACACCTAGTCAAGTCCTTTTATCAACAGTACTTTTATTAATTAAAGATAATAACGGCAAACTGCATCCATGTCGTGCCTTACTCGATCAAGGTTCAGAAGCTAATGTGATAACTAAAAACTTGTGCAAAAAATTGAATCTAAATCCAAGGGGTATAAATACCTTCATATCGGGAATCAATGGCTCAATAAATTCTGTTACTGAGCGTGTTAATATAACTGTTAAGTCTCGAATTAATGAATTTGAAATCTCCTTTAATTGTTTAGTTATGCCTAAAATTACGGAACGCACACCAGCACTGTCATTTGATAAAAGTAAAATACGTATACCCCCAAATATCATTTTAGCGGATCCCGACTTCGAACAATCACGCGAAGTAGACTTACTTATCGATGCTGAAATATTTTGGAGCCTTTTGATTGGTAATCCAACTCGGTTCAAACCGAATCAACCATTTTTACAAGAAACTATTTTTGGGCATATAGTCAGCGGGAAGGTTTCTACAGTTGAAAATCGCAACCAAAAATTATCCTGTAATCTTTTATCATTATCTGCCGATTTACAACTAAATGAACAGGTAGCAAATTTTTGGCAACAAGAAAGTGTCGATGAACCCAACTTCGGCGAATCGTGTACAATAGAATCTCATTTCCTTGAAAATACCCATCGGGATGTACAGGGCAAATTTATGGTAAGGATGCCATTCAAAGACCAGGCTACTTTGGGTCATTCGCGCGGATTAGCACTCAAACAATTTTACAGTCTTGAAAGACGCCTGGCAAGGAATCCTTTACTCAAATTAAATTACCAAAATTTTATGAGGGAGTATTTGGCGTTAAACCACATGGAACTTGTCCCAACGAAAGAATTAGGAATTCCCAAAACCTTCTACCTGCCCCATCATCCGGTCTTTAAACAAACACCGGATGGTCCTCAAATAAGAGTGGTATTCAATGCGTCCATAAAATCCTCCAATAACTTAAGCTTAAATGATGTTTTAATGACGGGCACTACAATACAAGGGGACTTGTTTTCACTCCTTTGTCGGTTTTGAACTTACCAGTACGTCCTTTCCGGGGACATAACAAAAATGATACTTGTTGACGAACAGGACACAAATTATCAAAGGATATTTTGGAGAATTAGTAACGATGAACCAGTTCAAACATTTAGGTTGAAAACGTTAACATACGGTACAACCTGTGCACCATATTTAGCAGTACGTTGTCTGCAACAGCTAGCGGCGGAAGCCCAAAATACTTATCCTTTAGCCAGCGAAATAATAAATCGGGATTTTTATATGGACGACCTTCTAACAGGCAGTAATTCAGTAGAGCAAATTGTTCTAATCAGGGATCAACTTTCACATATTTTAATAAAGGGGGGATTTAAGCTTTGTAAATGGGCGTCAAATATACCGGCCCAATCAGTTGTGGCTGAATCGGAACCCTTAACATCAGTTAGTTGGAATAAAGAAAGCGAAGTTAAGGTTTTAGGATTTTTCTGGCATTGTCAAAATGACGAATTAAGATATCAAGTCAACATTCCACTAATTGAATCTGAACAAATTTCAAAACGGCACATATTGTCAAGCGTGGCTAAAATATTTGATCCTTTAGGGCTAGTTAATCCAGTAATTGTAAAGGCCAAAATTCTACTACAGGGTTTATGGAAATTAAAATTGAATTGGGACGAACCGGTACCGCCCACATTTCAAAATGATTGGACAAAATTCGTTAACGAGCTGAAGGATCTAAGGAATTATAACATAACACGCAAATTAATAATCTCCTATCCCTATATGGCTGTTGAAATCCACGGTTTTTCGGATGCTTCAACAAAGGCATATGGCGCAGCCATTTATATAAGGGTTATATATCAATCAGGTGACGTTTCAATTAGGTTGGCATGTGCAAAATCTCGCGTCGCACCATTAAACACAGTGACTTTACCTCGTTTAGAACTAAACGCCGCGGTATTATTAATTAAATTGTTTATCAAGGTAAATAGCATTTTGAATCTAAACATAGATCGTAGATATTTCTGGACTGACTCTACCATTGTCCTCGCATGGCTAGCAGAATCTCCAAATAATTGGAAACCATATGTTGCCAACAGAGTAGCGTACGTGAAAAAACATAGTTTAATCGCAGAATGGCATCATGTTTGTTCTAAGGATAACCCCGCCGATATGGTTTTTAGGGGTCTATTTCCACGGCAATTAAATCAATCTACTTTGTGGTGGCATGGGCCGACTTGGCTACGCCAAACATCAAATAATTGGCCTAGTCTTTCAGATAACGAATACGAAGAAGTTGCGCTTAACACAGAAAGGAAGTCGTTAGTTACTATTAATGTCGTTAATATAGATCCAGAGTTACCAGTTATATCCAAATATTCATTATTTGAAAAATTGCAACGGGTCATATCATACTACTTACGATTTATTAAAAATTGTAGGCAGCAAACTAAAATCAAAGGCGCATTGTCGGTAGAGGAATTAAACGAGGCTCAAACAATAATAAGACATATGCATGAGCGGGAATTGCACGCAGGTACCAGCGGGACGGTGACAGCGGTACGACAAAAATTCTGGCCATTGGGGGCTAGGGATACCACTAAGAAAATAATTCACCATTGTACGAAATGCAGTCGCGTCAATCCCAAGCCATTTACTCAGAAAATGGGCAATCTGCCGAGGCAAAGAGTACAATTACGCGCCCATTTCATGTGTCGGGCGTTGATTACGCCGGACCCTTTTTGATAAAGGAAGGTCGAACTCGCAACGCCAAAAAGGTTAAGGCATACATCGCTCTATTTATATGCTTCAGTACCAAGGCAGTACATTTGGTGCTGGTAGGAGATCTAACTAGCGAGGGTTTTTTAGCGGCCTTAAAACGGTTTACTTCGCGGCGAGGTAAGGTAGCGGAAATATTTTCCGATAACGGCACGAATTTTGTAGGAGCCGAGCGGCAGCTCTTTCGTGCCCAAGCCTTCCAAAACAAAATAACCGAGCGATTGACCTGCCAAAACATAAAATTTCATTTTATTCCTCCGCGGTCCCCACATTTCGGAGGTTTGTGGGAGAGAGCGGTCAGAAGTGTTAAACAGCATTTGCAAAGGGTAGTAGGTGACGCTAATTTAAATTAGGAGGAATTTTACACGGTTTTAACAGCAATCGAAGCTTGTTTGAATTCACGACCTATCACACCCATATCCTGTGACCCTAACGATCTCGACGCCTTAACGCCGGGTCAATTTTTAATTCGGGCACCCATTACGGCCCAAGCTGAGGAAGACCTCACAGTGATCCCAAGCAACCGATTATCTCGATGGAGAAGAGTTCAACAGCTACAGCAACATTTTTGGAAGCGTTGGCATAAGGAATATCTATCGCAGCTACAATGCCGACCAAAGGGTTAGCGAGGTCCAGCAACAGCCATCGACGTCGGCACATTGGTGGTGCTAATGGAGGAAAATCTACCGCCCATGCAATGGAAACTGGGACGAATTGCAGAACTTCATCCTGGTGAAGATAGTGTGGTGCGCGTAGTGACCGTAAAAACCGCGAATGGCCTGTTTAAGCGATCTGTGAAAAAGGTGTGTGCGATACCGCTGGAAACATAAGCGCGTCAGCACTATTATTTTCAAGGACTTTAATTTGATAATTTTGTTACGATTATTTTATTGTATTGTATATATATTTTTTATCGAAGAATTGGCTTCAACGTGGGGGAGCATGTTGGTACCACTGGTACCAACCCCATGTTTCTACCCCCACCCGTTTCACTGTTCAATTCAATGTATATTTCGAACGGACTACGAGTCTGTCTGCAACCACCCTCTAATAAACAACGCTACATAATTCAACGAATAGTATTTTTTGGGATGTACCTTCGTACAATCACTTTTGGTCGTTTATAATAACACGGTGAGAATGACTATGTCATTACAATGTACTTATTCTTATTGTTATTTTTACATTTTTGTAGTTCCTTTTTATACTTTTTGAAAATGCCTTTTTAATGGTAAAAGTATATACGTCACTGAACAGAAGGTGACAGAAGGTTACATTAATTGACTTTCACACTAAGTGGATCTTAATAGCTGCTTACAAAATAATGAACAAAAATAATAAAACATAGATAATGAGGAGATAGGTACATTACATGTAATCTTAAGTTGTAATTGAAATTATAATAAATATTGTTTATTTCGTTCGGTGTATTATTTTCCTCAGTCTCATATAAAATTATTTAATTGCGAATAACCGCAACGAATAAAAGCCGTGTTTGTTCCGACAAAATTCCGGTTATTTTCTTAATAAATAAATGTTCATCAGCAACTTTCCGCCGATTTAGGTAAGTTTCTTTGCACTCGAAATCTCGTACGTTAATACGTTACAATCAGTTCAACGTAAAAATAATTACTTATGCAAAACACGTCCGTGATTATTAGAATAAAATATCAAATGTCGGAAGGCGAGTGTGTGTTGTTTAAAATTAAAAAATGTTTGCTTACGACATTGAAAACAGGCAATTAAATTATCCGTTGTCCCTCGAAAACATTCATATACACGCACACATCACAGAAGCCACCATTTAGTGCAACAAAACCACCTTTTTCCCAAATCTTTTCACGGTAAAATTCATAAACCGAAACACGCCGCCCGTCATTATTACAACACAGAATTAAATAACGCGATGCTGTTTCAGCAAATTCTTACGGAACTGGACGCTTTTATCTCAATAGACAGGGACGTATTCGGAAATATTAAAAAAAAGAATTATCGCTTGAGGGTGCCAAAGGGCAGAAAGTTTGTTAAAAAAATAAAAATGCATCCCTATAAACTAATGACACATTTGTGTAAAAATAAATGTGGGTTAGAGGTGCAATAATTGTTTAAATATAAAAAAAAATGTTTTACTCGAAGACGGTAAGAGATATGAGGTTCGTGCAAAGAACAAAAAAGTTCCTAAAATACGAAACACATGCACCTGTGTCCGCGGTTTTTAGTTTGAGTTTAACATTTTGGAGAAAAGGGCAAAAGTTTGTAGCGCCAAAACCGTAAAACTTAAAAAAAATATTTTTGCAACAAAATATTTCTGAGTGAACAGTCTATAGGTCCACTTAGCAAAATAAATATTTTTTGCTACCGTTTAGTAGTAATAACGAAAAAACGTCATAGTTCGTAAGCGGTAAGAGGTAGCATGTCGGCTCAGGGGAACGGAGAAAAGCTAAAAAAATTAAGGCATACGTTGAACAAAAAAAATTTTGAAAAAAGTTGAAAATAAGGGAGAAAAGGGCAAAAGTTTGTAGTGTCCAAATGGTAAGAAATAGAATATCGGTTGTACCTATACATCAAAACCTTCTTCTGGAACGAACGCATAAGTTTGCTCAAAAAAATCGATTCTGTCCACGTCAACCTTGATACAGGAGCCATTTTTAGTTTTTTCGAGGTCGCTACGTAAAACTTTTTTCAGGTCGAAAAAAAGACCATCGAAAAAGGATTCGAATAAGCCCAACATGCAACACTTAAAAAAAAAAAAAAGCGAAATAGGTTGTTCTTTATATTTATTGTTATATGACTACTACCATCACAACTAAATATACTAAGACATTAAAAAAAAAATTTCAAGTTAACCAAAAACCGCTTTTTGTTGAATTTTATATGAAAACATCAAAAAATCATTAAAAAACGAAAATCAAAAACCTATAAACGATCATCAAAAATCACTGCTGTGGTGGTGGATCATGATGAGTCATATCGTGCTGCTGGACAAATAATTTAAAACATATTAAATAACTTATTGTAGTACTGATGCTGTTAAATAAATATGTTAAAGGACATTAAATAAAACTATTAATAGTAACTAATTGTTTTATTGAATCATACATTTGTTTGAGTATTGTATTTACTAAAATAACTGAAACAAATTAATACTAAATAAAGTAACAGACAAAATACGATTGCAAAAATAATTGCTCCTACTGAAGTAAATATCCATATCCATGGTTTTGCCAAACAATATTCTGTAACATTTGCACAGGTAGAATTCTTGTATCCACTATAATCGTTAATGATGGTGTAATTCGGTGACTTGCATCGAGTGTTGTCTTTGAAGACTAATTCTAGCCGATATTGCAGTTGGTTCGAGGAAGATACATTTTTTGAATAAAACATACGTAGTTGTTCATGCCCATTTTTAATTTCTAACATTTTTCTAACAGTACATTCTTTACTACTATCAATAGTTTGTAGATAGACATCAGTAACATTGCTATCAGTCAATAAATAAAATTCTTTCTGAATTAGAATGGTTGATAGAAAAAGTGTGCAGTTTAAGCCGAACATTGTTTGGATGAAATGAATAGTTTGTTGTTGCGGAATTCTATATATATAGCAACACCCATCACCAACACCATTAACGAGCAGCCAGGTCCCAACATCCCACTATTACAGTCATTATCGTGAATATGACAAAAAATGAAGCAAACCATACACGATCGTTTCTTAAACAAAAATCAATGACTTCCTTTGAACTGCGACTGTTCTTAGTATTTTCTATTATTAACCAATTGGAAAATTGGTGATTTTCTTCTTCTGTTTTTATCTTGTACGTCAAATGATTCTGCATTGTTATATTTTTCGCATAGAAGAGATGATAACTGGTTTCGATTAGATTGATCGGTGTCATTTTTTCCCAAAATTCTTTTTCGTACGTCTGAATTTACAGCAGACTTATATTTGAAGTGGTGTAGATATACAAGTTGTTTTCAACAAGCACACTTAATAGTATTAACACATTGCTAGGCAGAAACATCTTAGACTTATCTTCTTGTACACATCGTTGATATTTGTAGGGAAGAAGTTTTTAGAGGTGGTAAATGATGGTGTAGTAAATGATGGTGGTGGGGTGATAGCGATAGAAATAACAAATTATTGTTTCCTTATATATTTGTTAAATGTCGCATGGTAGGTGTTTAAGGCTGTTCTATCTAAAAACAGGGACCTATCTAACTTTGGGACATAGGTCCCTGAGAATTCGTTGTCCCAGTTTTCCACTTGCAGTGGTGTTGGCGGTGGTTGGCTGAACCACTTTGATGGTGGTGGGTGTGGCGTAGATGGTCTTGGAAGTGCAGTCTCCCAGAGTTTTCGCTCCCTTTCCCAGGCATTCCGGTGGCATTTGAAAATATGGTTTCTCAGCCTATTCTCTAAAAAGCCTGTGGCTGACATCATAGGGGCAGATAACAAATTTCTCTATACAGAAAAAAAAAAAAAAATTTCAGAACTTTAAATACTACAAAAAAAATATATATATAAGCTTACCCATTTCTGTCGTTAATTAATTATTATCATATGTACTTGCAGAACACTTATTAATCTGTTCTTTTGTGTGATTTTTAATTTATACACTATATTAATCCCCACCCCTACTTTTTTCCCTCCATTTTTATTACAGTACAGATTTTCTTAAGAACTTTAAAGTTGATGATTCAGTTGCTTTCCTCATGTTTCATTTTTCGCTGACTTGAATTTATTTTTTACGACCACGTTTTCAACTACGACTTGCAAGTTGTAACTTGCAAATTAATTCTCATATAAACAAGAAACTAGTCAACGGGAAATAGTAGTGTTTCTTTTTTTCTGCTGTGGTGAGCAAGTTTCACGACAAAAAATGAAATCACAAGAATCAGTGACGGCTATATGTAAAAACTCTCATAAGCTGATTCATGAATACATAAGTAAAATCAAAACAATCGAAGAAACTAAACATTTTTTAGTTTATATCAATACCAGTATTAGAATAATTAGAAAAAGCACTCAAATGTAAAATCCATCGAGAAAATATGTTGGAAAACGCAAATTCCTTAGAAACAAGTTTGGCGTATTTGAAATTTTATCGCCTAAAGCTTTTAAATAAGAAAAAACAATTATCTATAAAAACTGGTGAAGGCTATATTAAAACAGACAAATTTAAACCGGTGACTAATGTAACATGGCAGGATGTCGAATCCTGTTTTCAACAACGAATTCGTACAGGATTTATAAGTAACCACCACATTAAAGATCCTCTTCAGTTTTTTCAACAATCTTTTAAATGCTTTATGTTTAGAATTAAAAAAATTGGTCTAAAGAGTTTAGACAGTACTTCCCTCGCTGTCGGAAACTTGACGACTGCATGCCTATTGTGTTTTTTTTCTCATTACATTTTTGTAGTGGGAATTTAAAAAAAATTGCGATGACGTCATCAACATTTTCGCAAGGACACGTATATCAGTTGGGATAGATGTAGTGTAATACTAAGAATAAAATTATTATATTCTCAAATTTTCGGGAAAATGAATTGGGTCGTTTGAATATTGATTTGTAATAATCAATAAAATAACGAAACAATTTACTCACGTATACCTACGTATCAGAGGCAACTGAAAATCGTGTATGTATAAACATTGTTAATTTAAGATGACAGGCGTAACAGCATACGTGAGAGCCAAACACAGAAACTGTAAACAAAACGACCGTCGGTTTTATTGCTTCGACTTCCGCTTATTATATAAAACATTGGGTTTTATTTTAATTCTTGACGGTGAAATTCACAATTGGTTGATTATAAACATGTCTATTTCACATTCGCGGAATCAAGTGAACGCATAAAACAAATGCAGGTCTGTAATGTTAAAGTCGATGTAAATAAGCGTGCTACCCTTATGTTTCAACCGAGTTTTTCCTTTAACAAATTTTGTGTCTACCAAATTGGGTTGGTTGCGGTGTAATACTAATAATAAGTGTTGCCTTTAATTTAATCAATAAAATAAATTGACTTCATTAATTTTTTTGAACCACCTCTTAAGAAAATCTAAAAAATATGAATGGAATGATAAATCACAAGTACAAACTCATCATATTTTTTGCATTTTAGATAGGATTTATTCAGCAAAATTTAAGGGTGACGTCATCAATTTTTTTAGGAGGGATGAACAAATACATTTTGAACAAAAGTTTACCATGCTTATAATAACTTTAAAATATTCCCAAGATTTCAAAGCATTCGGTTTTGTAATTCCTGATTAAATCGATAAAATAAATTCACGCCTTCATTAATTTTTTTGAGTCACCCTGCATATGCAAATCCAAAAATATGAATGGAATGATAAATCACAAGTACAGACTCATCATATTTTGTACATTTTAGATACGATTTATTCGGAAAACTTTTGAGCTGACGTCATCAGTTTTTTGTAGAAGATAACCAAATATATTTTGACTAAAAATTTATTATGCTCTTTATAACCTTAAAACATCTGCAAGATTTCAAAGCATTCGGTTTTGTAGTTCCTGATTAAATCAATAAAATAAATTTACGCATTCATTAATTTTTTTGAGTCACTCTGTATATGCAAATCCAAAAAATATGAATGGAGTGATAAATGACAAGTACAGGCTCATCATATTTTGTACATTTTAGATATGATTTATTCGGCAAACTTTCGAGCTGACGTCATCAAGTTTTTGGAGGGGATAAGCAAATATATTTTGACTAAACATTTATTATGCTCTTTATGACCTTAAAACATCTGCAAGATTTCAGAGCATTCGGTTTTGTAGTTCCTGATTAAATCAATAAAATATATTTACGCATTCATTAATTTTTTTGAGTCACCCTGTATATGCAAATCCAAAAAATATTAATGGAGTGATAGTTCACAAGTACAGACTCATCATATTTTGTACATTTTAGATATGATTTATTCCACAAACTTTTGAGCTGACGTCATCAAGTTTTTGGAGGGGATAAGCAAATATTTTTTGACTAAAGATTTATGATGCTCTTTATAGCCTTAAAACATCTGCAACATTTCAAAGCATTCTGGTTAGCAGATTAAAAATTAAATTTCAAAATGTTGTTTTATAATTTTGATTTTTTTTCCAAAAATCTGGACGTTTCGGGTGAAAAGTCGATTCAGAGTTGTAAACTACATGTGTAGGACTATGTTATTTTATACAATTGAAAACCCATTTACTATGTACAATTTTGAAGTGACGTCATCGCTTTAGTGGTGGGGATGATTCGACAAATTTTGGTTAGCGTTTTACCATCTACATGATATTCTTAATATAAGTACAAAATTTCACAACAATCGGTCGAGTACTTTCGGAGATTATCTGTCTAATAAAAATCCGTGACAACAGACGGACAGACGGACAGACGGACAGACGGACGGACAGACGGACAGACGGACGGACAGACGGACAGACGGACAGACGGACAGACAGACGGAAATGGGAGACCTATTTCTTCGTCTTCTAGGGGTCATGAAAGATCGAGAAAACGTAAAAGTAGAGAGTCGGCCGACGGACTCGATTACAATACTTCCTTTGCTTACGCTCGGGAAGTAAAAGAACGGAAAAACTCAATGCTTAAGGTAAATGTAATTTTTTCGGCAAATTTTATTCAACCGCACTCTGGTGAAACAGACATTAAAACATTTTCAACAAAAAATCAACACATTGATCAATACACAAATTTAAAGGAATGGTACGAAGAAAACGTCATTTATAAAATTATGAAAAAATTAGAGGAATTTGCAGAAAAGGATTCCGGTTGGGCGTTGTATGAAATTTTAGGATTGAAAATTAACATAAATAAATACGACCCAATTAAATTCGGCTATTCAACTTTTGTATCCACACCAGATTTTATAAAAAAAAACATGCAGTAATTAATGTACAAAATAATGATGAATATTGTTTTCTTTGGGCCATAGTTTCGGCTTTATTCCCTATCGATAAACATTCAGACCGAAAATCATCGTATCCTCATTTCAAAAATGTGTTGAAATATGATAATTTAGACTTCCCAATCACAATTAAAGACATTTAAAAATTTGAGGAACTCAACAATCTTGCCATTAATTTATACTGCATCGAGAAGAAAAAAATTTTACCTTGTCGTTTAAGCACTAGATTTTCAAATTCTTATAAAGCAATTAATTTGCTTATGCTACCCGCTGAAAGACAAATACAAAATACTAATAACAGTAATGATAACTTTGAAGATCAACAATTGCTCTATCATTTCGTATGGATCAAAAATTTGTCAGCTCTTTTAGCTACGCAACTTTCCCTCCATAAATGTAAATTTCATATATGCGAAAGATGCTTAAACCATTTCACCACAGAGGAATTGCTCCAAAAACATAAAACTTCATGCCAGAGTATTAATAAATATTCCATGAGACTGCCAACAGAAAACGAAAATTACTTGTATTTTCAAAATTATAGACATCAAGAAAAAGTACCTTTTACTATTTATGCAGATCTCGAGAGTATTCTTCTTGATTGTACCAAACAGCATATGTCCACCACGAATAAGACCGAAACTTATCAAAAACATATTGCGCACAGCATTGCATACTATTTTCACTGCTCATATGATAATTCATTTTCTAAATTTCGTTTGTATCGAGGTAAAAATTGCATTCAATGGTTCGTTCAGGAGTTACATCGAATGGCTCATTTTTGCAACGATAAATTTCAGAACGTTATTTCTATGGAAACATTAACTACGGAAGAACGTGAGCAGTTTGAATCCTCCCAAATATGTCATATATGTAAAAAAGGATTTTCGGAAAATAACATAAAAGTACGCGATCGTAGTCATTTAACTGGAATGTATAGAGGCGCTGCCCATCAAAGTTGTAATTTTTAAATTATAAAGATATTTGTGTTATACCCGTGGTCTTTCATAATATGAGCGGATATGATGCCCATTTTTTTATTAAAGAACTTTCAAATTCAATAAAAGGTGATATTAAGTTACTTCCCATTAACAAAGAAAGATATATCTCGTTTACTAAATTTGTCGAAGACACGAAAGTTAGTTTACGGTTTATTGATTCTTTCAGATTTATGCCACATAGTTTAGACAAACTTTCCTCCAATTTAGATAATTCTCAGAAAATTATTACGTTGGCAAATTGTAATAATATGGAAGAATTTGATTTGTTAAACAGAAAGGGAGTGTTTCCTTACGATTATATAAACTCCTGGGAGAAACTACTTGAAACAAAATTGCCCGAAAAGGAGGATTTCTATAGTCGCTTATACGATGAAAATATTAAATATGAAAATTATTCCCATGCTACCAATGTCTGGAATACTTTTAATATTCATACATTAGGAAAATATTCTGATTTATATTTAAAAACTGATGTGCTTCTTCTAGCCGATGTATTTGAAGCTTTTCGAACTACTTGTTTAAATACTTATCAACTTGATCCGTTGCATTATTACACGGCTCCGGGCCTAACATTTGATGCTATGTTAAAAACAACAGAAATTAAACTAGAACTTTTAACGGATATAGATAAAGTTCTATTTGTAGAAAGAGGTATTAGAGGTGGAGTTTCGCAGTGTTCCAATAGATACGGTAAAGCTAATAACAAATACATGCCAAAAGAAGAATATGATCCTTCGAAAGATAGTACCTATTTAATGTATTTTGATGTTAACAACCTTTACGGAGCGGCAATGTCTCAATATTTACCGTATGGAGAATTTGAGTTTGTAGAAAATTTCAATATAGCTGATATCTTAGATACCCCAGAAAATTCGGCAATCGGTTATATTATTGAATGCGATTTAGATTATCCAATAGATTTACATGAAATACATAGTGATTTACCATTAGGTCCAGAGCATATGATACCGCCCATTTCAAGATCTAAACTTAAGAAGTTATTGTTGACTTTATATCTCAAGACATTATATTATTCATTATCGGAATTTAAAAATGTATACAAAATTTGGTATGAAAATAAAATGTGTACATCGTGTTATGAAATTCAAACAATCTGCGTGGTTAAAGGAATATATAGATTTAAATACAAAACTTAGGCAGCAAGCAAAGAACGATTTTGAAAAAGATTTTTTTTAAATTAATGATTAATGCTATTTATGGTAAATGCATGGAAAATGTAAGAAAACATCGCGATATTCGATTGATTAGTAAATGGGAGGGAAGATGGGGAGTTCGTCCTCTTATATCTAAACCAAATTTTCACAGTTCTGTTGTATTTGACGATGATTCAGCAATAATCGAAATGAGTAAATTAGAAGTATTTTTGAATAAACCAATTTATGTTGGTTTTTGCATTTTAGATATTTCTAAAACTTTTCTCTATGAATTTCATTATGACTATATTAAAAAAACATTTAAAAATAATGCTAAGTTACTTTATACCGACACTGACAGCCTAATTTATGAATTTCACGTAGACGATATATACAAATATATTAAAAAAGATTCACATCGATTTGATACTTCTGACTATGATTTATATAATATTTATGATATAGAACTGAAAAATAAGAAAGTACCAGGTTTAATGAAAGATGAAAATAACGGTAAGATTATGCTAGAAATTGTGGGTCTCAGATCTAAAATGTACGCATATAGAATTGCAAGTGACGATTTCAATAAAAAATTAGTTAAAAAATTCAAAGGTAGTACAAAAGCATCACTTAAAACAATAACGTTTGAAAATTACAAAGAATGTTTATTTAATAATCGAAGTTAGGAAAAATCACAAAGACTCATCAAGTCCAAACATCATACTGTTTACACAGTAAAACAAGAAAAAGTAGTTCTCAGCCCCAATGATGATAAAAGGATTGTCACAAGATTTGCAACGGATACGAAACCTTGGGGATATCATATTTCGCACGTAAGTTAAAAAAAAATTGGTCTAAAGAGTTTAGACAGTACTTCCCTCGCTGTCGGAAACGTGACGACTGCATGCCTATTATGTTTTTTTTTCGCAGTGGATTTCAAAGAATTCGGTTTTGTAGTTCCTGATTAAATCAATAAAATATATTTACGCATTCATTAATTTTTTTGAGTCACTCTGTATATGCAAATCCAAAAAATATAAATGGAGTGATAAATGACAAGTACAGACTCATCATATTTTGTACATTTTAGATATGATTTATTCGGCAAACTTTCGAGCTGACGTCATCAAGTTTTTGGAGGGGATAAGCAAATATATTTTGACTAGACATTTATTATGCTCTTTATGACCTTAAAACATCTGCAAGATTTCAGAGCATTCGGTTTTGTAGTTCCTGATTCAATCAATAAAATATATTTACGCATTCATTAATTTTTTTGAGTCACCCTGTATATGCAAATCCAAAAAATATGAATGGAGTGATAAATTACACGTACAGACTCATCATATTTTTACAGTTTAGATAGGATTTATTCGGCAAACTTTCGAGCTGACGTCATCAATTTTTTGAAGGGGATAAGCAAATATATTTTGACTAAACATTTATTATGCTCTTTAGAACCTTAAAACATCTGCAAGATTTCAAAGCATTCGGTTTTGTAGTTTCTGAGTAAATCAGTAAAATAAATTTACGCATTCATTAATTTTTTTGAGTCACCCTGTATATGCAAATCCAAAAAATATGAATGGAGTGATAGATCACAAGTACAGACTCATCATATTTTGTACATTTTAGATATGATTTATTCCACAAACTTTTGAGCTGACGTCATCAAGTTTTTGGAGGGGATAAGCAAATATTTTTTGACTAAAGATTTATGATGCTCTTTATAGCCTTAAAACATCTGCAACATTTCAAAGCATTCTGGTTAGCAGATTAAAAATTAAATTTCAAAATGTTGTTTTATAATTTTGATTTTTTTTCCAAAAATCTGGACGTTTCGGGTGAAAAGTCGATTCGGAGTTGTAAACTACATGTGTAGGACTATGTTATTTTATACAATTGAAAACCCATTTACTATGTACAATTTTGAAGTGACGTCATCGCATTAGTGGTGGGGATGATTAGACAAATTTTGGTTAGCGTTTTACCATCTACATGATATTCTTAATATAAGTACAAAATTTCACAACAATCGGTCGAGTACTTTCGGAGATTATCTGTCTAATAAAAATCCGGGACAACAGACGGACAGACGGACGGACAGACGGACAGACGGACGGACAGACGGACAGACGGACAGACGGACGGACAGACGGACAGACGGACAGACGGACAGACAGACGGAAATGGGAGACCTATTTCTTCGTCTTCTAGGGGTCATGAAAGATCGAGAAAACGTAAAAGTAGAGAGTCGGCCGACGGACTCGATTACAATACTTCCTTTGCTTACGCTCGGGAAGTAAAAAGTGGGGATTGCCATATATAAGCAATTAAATTTCACAGATGATTTATTCGATGTTGGTTATTTCATTATTACAACAATGTCTGACTTGAGACAATTTGTTGATCTACAAGCATTTTGTGCATCCGAAAGTGTGTTCAAAACATATCTTAAAGCCGCTGCGAGTGGTCGAACGAAATTAAATTTATTCCTTCATCTCATTGATAAAAAAGATTTTATTGTACCGGACGAAGTGTTTAAATGGATTGCCGAAAGTGAAAGTGATTTTTATACACTTGACATTTGTATTCTGCTACAAAGAAAGCAATGTGTCGATGGTTACATTGATGCATTTCTACATGTATGCGAAAGAGACCAAATTGAAAATTTAAATTATGCTGCTTTGGAGTTTTTGATGACCACCAACTATTTGGACAATACTCTAACGTATAAATGTTTTATTTATAAATTATTGAGTGATAATCGCTGGCAGAATCTTCGAGATATATTCTATCCTGTTGAGAATATCCGGAAAAATTATCGAAGCATCGACCAGTGCGTGGATGAATTTATGTGTCGGGCTGCGTATTTGGCAAACCATAAAGCGCTCAGTACTTTCTATGAGTCTTTAGCAATAATAAATTACGATTCTTTCGCATTTCAACCTTCTCAAAATCAGGAGCACCGAAGAATTTTCAACTGGATCAAAAAGAACATTGTCAAAGGAGAAGCCAATCCTGAAATACCATTAGGATGGACGGAGGGACCTGATTCAACTAAATGGCCCTCGATTAAGTTAGATGATTATAAGAAAACTTTACATGTAATTTCTGGTAGCCATGAATAAAACACACAGAAATGGGTTATATGTAGTTTTATTTACCCCCAAACATAATAATACAATAACAGGTTAAATTATTTACAACACTCTGACGACATCTTGTGCGGGGATGTATTTTACCATTCGGTCGTGAAGAATAAGACAGTAGGCTGTAGTGTCTGCAGGAATACCAGAGATCGTCTCAAACCACAAAGTGATTGTAACGGGGCCTCTCTTCAAAGCTTCCGTTTGTTTAGAACAGTCGATTACTATTATAGGCGTCTTTTCTTTAAATTCATCCTTATCGAATAATGGTTCGCTGGTTTGTTTGGATAAGAACGATGTCTGGAATTCTTTAAACATATCATAGAGAATTGCATACCGATTATTTGTGAAATCAACATTCAGGTTGTCGTAGGGATACATGGTATCATTAAGGTACAATTTTACATCTCTCAGATTACAATGATCAAACTGACTCAAAATTATATTAAAAACATCGTTGATACAGACGTTTACAACGAATATTTAAATGATTTTGATGAATTACCCAGAAAATATATTGACGAAATGCATCACGATGCAGAAAGTAAATTTTATCACAGAACAGGCGTAAGACATGACACTTTCTCAGAGAAATTTTATATTGGTTCGAAGGAAGTACAATTTATAGGTCCAGATATAAAAATAGACAATGAAATCTTTAAAGGGACTGCTGGAAGTTATGAACTTATTTTTAAAAAGAAGCCTGTTCATTTTACTACGGAAGACAAGGAAATTTACAAAAAAATTTTAGAAAAAACCAATGCATATCGAAGAAATTTCGATGAAAATGATCGAATATTGGGTACAAGTTCGATGAAATACAAAAATATTATAGGACCATTATTCTCAACTCTCACGAAGTATAAAAAACCGAAGAAAGGTGGTCAAGTACTATTTAAAGAAGTAAACACAAATAAAGTTGATTATGTGTATTGGGAAGATCCAAATGAATTAGTTGAAAGACTGAAGTTGTTAGTCGCTTCCCAGACAGCAGGCCATTCTAATGTGACTCGATCTTGAAATGTGTGGCAATTAGTAACTTTTATGAAATAGAAATATATCTGTGTCCTTGTTATGCTCCGTCTTTTCGACAGCAGGTATTTTTTGCTTCCAGTATGGCGATCCTGTTACTGTCATTTGGCCATCAATTGCCTTGGTGGTAACACGTCTTCCACGACTGTTTGCTGGTTACCGGTGACATTTTCTCGTTGAATAGGGCTGGAGTTACTTTGGGACTGGAATAGTGTTCTTTCCGGTCCTTTAATTCGATAATTCTAGTACAGTCTGTCGTAACCTCAAATCGTAAACACATCAAACGTTCGTTGACAGTTCCTACATTTGATAGCGAAAATTACTAGCCTCGCGCTATCTTTGTTTAACACATAGGTTAGGTTCCTCTCTGTCGAATCCCGACCACAGGCAGTTTGCCGTACTTTCTAAAAGTAATAGTAGATCTAGTGACTTTAGGCCATTCGGGTCATCAAAACGAAATCGTTTCTATAATAGAAGAACTACACGAAGCTAAAATTATTGCTTAATATGACTCTGGATAAATTCGGGCGTCATTTGTTAAAACATGCTAAACTTTCAGGTTCTATCGACAATGATATGATTACTATTTCAAACTATATGTTCTATAATCTGATATTTCGCATCGAATCCGATAAAACCGTGGAAAACACGTATGTATTAAATTCTAAAGAAACGCACTATACGTTTCCTTTAGAAATTGGAACCCTTACAAAATTAAATATTACCAGTAATGAAATAAATGTTTATGTAAATAACAAATTTTTTAGTAAAGAAGAATTGAAAGGATTTGTACTACGTAACGGTGATCGAATATCGTTCAAATATGCTGTAAATAAAACAGAAAATGTACCAAATTTGTTCGCAGAAATGATAATAAAATGTCCTGTTAATTTTGAAGAATCGTTAGTTAGTGCCGAGAAAGCACATTATATACATAAGACTGATAAAAATGAAACGCAAGAAGGTGTATGAGCCAACTCTCATTAAAAGAGATATTGTTGCAGAATTGCACAAACATGTAAGAATTAATTTTAAACGACGCAAGGTTATAATAAAAGGTATTAATGAAACATTACAAGCAGATCTAGTGGAAATGATACCGTATGCTAAGATAAACAGAGGATACAAATATATACTTGTTGTTATTGACTGTTTCTCAAAATACGTGTGGGCTGTCCCAGTAAAGTCAAAAGATGCTCAACAAATCGCCACTGCAATGGAAACAATTTTATCCAAAATCGTACGGTTACCCAAAAATTTACAAACAGATCAAGGAAAAGAATTCTACAACGTAAAGTTTCAAAATCTTATGACGACATCTTAAAATTTTGTAAAATAAATTCCACCCAAAATGTGCAATGTGTTCTTATTTGTGATCGATCATTGCACTCATATTTTTTAGACTTTCTAAAACATGGAACTCAAAAAAATAATGAATGGGTCAATTTATTTTATTGATTAAATCAGGAACGCCTCACTCCAGTTTCCCATAAAATTTTGGGAATACAGTACTGTTATTTTTAGTATTACACTGCATCAATCCAAGCTGATATACGTGTACGTATTTACAAAAATGTTGATGAAGTCATCGCAAAACGTTGCTTTTAGCAACAGTAGCAACTTAAATTCGAATTTGAAGACGATTTAAGCAACAATATCGACTCGAATTCTAATTTCAAGACGATTTTGGGACGATTCAAACACCATTATTGAGAGAATATTTAATGAAACACAAGTTCAAAACATAGAACTTTTATAAACAACTAATGACGAAAGTCAAAGAATTCGAGAATGCCGAAATTTTAAATACAATAATCAGGGCTAATTGAGGAAATCGAGCTTGGAATGTCCTACATAAAAAAAGAAGATAATCCCCGAAACTACTGGACCAATTTTTGTGAAATTTTATACTTTGTCAAGTCATCCGCACCAACAGTGTGATGATGACACCTCAAAATTGTACATAGTAAATGAATAGGTTTTAAACTGTGTAGAATAATATAGTCCTACAGGTATAGTTTATGAATCCATGTTGAGTTTTTACCCGAAACGACCAGATTTTTGGAAGAAAAATCAAAATTATATAACAATTGTGTGTTGCAAATTAAAAGTTACATTGCTAAATATACAATTTTAATTTTTTTTTCCAAAAATCTCGATGTCCAGTGTGAAACCGCAGTACGGATCATACACCACAAGTGCAGGAATATCGTATTTTATAAAATTAAAAAAAATATTGTAAATTTTGGAATGTCAATCAGCCCATTGGTGGTGGGCATGATTAATCAACTTTTGGTCAGCGTTTTGCCATATACACGATATTCTTAACATAAGTATAAAATTTAATAACAATTCGTGCGGTCATTTCGAAGATTATCAGTCTAAAAATTGGTCTAAAGAGTTTAGACAGTACTTCCCTCGCTGTCGGAAACTTGACGACTGCATGCCTATTGTGTTTTTTTTCTCATTACATTTTTGTAGTGGGAATTTAAAAAAAAATTGCGATGACGTCATCAACATTTTTGCAAGGACACGTATATCAGTTGGGATAGATGTAGTGCAATACTAAGAATAAAATTATTATATTCTCAAATTTTCGGGAAAATGAATTGGGTCGTTTGAATATTGATTTGTAATAATCAATAAAATAACGAAACAATTTACTCACGTATACCTACGTATCAGAGGCAACTAAAAATCGTGTATGTATAAACATTGTTAATTTAAGATGACAGGCGTAACAGCATACGTGAGAGCCAAACACAGAAACTGTAAACAAAACGACCGTCGGTTTTATTGCTTCGACTTCCGCTTATTATATAAAACATTGGGTTTTATTTTAATTCTTGACGGTGAAATTCACAATTGGTTGATTATAAACATGTCTATTTCGCATTCGCGGAACCAAGTGACCGCATAAAACAAATGCAGATCTGTAACGTTAAAGTCGATGTAAATAAGCGTGCTACCCTTATGTTTCAACCGAGTTTTTCCTTTAACAAATTTTGTGTCTACCAAATTGGGTTGGTTGGGGTGTAATACTAATAATAAGTGTTGCCTTTAATTTAATCAATAAAATAAATTGACTTCATTAATTTTTTTGAACCACCTCTTAAGAAAATCTAAAAAATATGAATGGAATGATAAATCACAAGTACAAACTCATCATATTTTTTGCATTTTAGATAGGATTTATTCAGGAAAATTTAAGGGTGACGTCATCAATTTTTTTAGGAGGGATGAACAAATACATTTTGAACAAAAGTTTACCATGCTTATAATAACTTTAAAATATTCCCAAGATTTCAAAGCATTCGGTTTTGTAATTCCTGATTAAATCGATAAAATAAATTCACGCCTTCATTAATTTTTTTCAGTCACCCTGCATATGCAAATCCAAAAATATGAATGGAATGATAAATCACAAGTACAGACTCATCATATTTTGTACATTTTAGATGCGATTTATTCGGAAAACTTTTGAGCTGACGTCATCAGTTTTTTGTAGAAGATAACCAAATATATTTTGACTAAAAATTTATTATGCTCTTTATAACCTTAAAACATCTGCAAGATTTCAAAGCATTCGGTTTTGTAGTTCCTGATTAAATCAATAAAATAAATTTACGCATTCATTAATTTTTTTGAGTCACCCTGTATATGCAAATCCAAAAAATATTAATGGAGTGATAGTTCACAAGTACAGACTCATCATATTTTGTACATTTTAGATATGATTTATTCCACAAACTTTTGAGCTGACGTCATCAAGTTTTTGGAGGGGATAAGCAAATATTTTTTGACTAAAGATTTATGATGCTCTTTATAGCCTTAAAACATCTGCAACATTTCAAAGCATTCTGGTTAGCAGATTAAAAATTAAATTTCAAAATGTTGTTTTATAATTTTGATTTTTTTTCCAAAAATCTGGACGTTTCGGGTGAAAAGTCGATTCAGAGTTGTAAACTACATGTGTAGGACTATGTTATTTTATACAATTGAAAACCCATTTACTATGTACAATTTTGAAGTGACGTCATCGCTTTAGTGGTGGGGATGATTCGACAAATTTTGGTTAGCGTTTTACCATCTACATGATATTCTTAATATAAGTACAAAATTTCACAACAATCGGTCGAGTACTTTCGGAGATTATCTGTCTAATAAAAATCCGTGACAACAGACGGACAGACGGACAGACGGACAGACGGACAGACGGACAGACGGACAGACGGACAGACGGACAGACGGACAGACAGACGGAAATGGGAGACCTATTTCTTCGTCTTCTAGGGGTCATGAAAGATCGAGAAAACGTAAAAGTAGCGAGTCGGCCGACGGACTCGATTACAATACTTCCTTTGCTTACGCTCGGGAAGTAATAAAAATTGACAGAGACGATGGAACGTCAGGCGTCAGAGAGATGGAACCGGGAGACCAAATTTTTTGTACTCTAGGCTTCATGAAACGTCAAGAAAACATGCAAGTAGCAAGTCGCAAGTCGCTTAATAAACTCAATTACTACACTTGTGACTGTACTATAAGTGAAAGTAATTCGAAGTTCTGGAATTTAAGACTAGACTTTTCAAACAGTATGCTACTGTTCCTAAAAGCTAACTTCCATCGTTTGCAGGCTGTAAACCAACCTGAATTCTAATTCTAAGACGATTTTGACACGTTTCGAACGCTATTACTGACAAAAACGTCTTATAATTTTTACTTCCCGAGCGTAAGCGAAGGAAGTATTGTAATCGAGTCCGTCGACCGACTCTCTACTTTTACGTTTTCTCTAACTTTCATGACCCCTACAGTACGAAGAAATAGGTCTCCTGTTTCCTGTCTGTCTGTCCGTTTGGCGGCCGTCCCGAATTTTTATTAGACAGATAATCTCCGAAAGTACTGGGCCAATTGTTGTCAAATTTTGTATTTATATTAGGAACGTCATGTAGATGGTAAAACGCTAACCCAAATTTGTTTAATCATCCTCACGAATAACGTGATGATAACATTTCACAATTGTACATAGTAAATGGGTTTTAAATTGTATAAAATAACATAGTCCTACACATGTAGTTTATGACGCCCTGTTAAGTTTTATCGAAATGTCCAGATTTTTGGGAAAAGAATCAAAATTATAAAACAACATTTTGCAATTTAATTTTGAATCTGCAAACCTGAATGCTTTGAAATCCTGCAGACGTTAAAAAGTTACGATTATCATGATAAATTTTTAATTAAAATCATTTGCTTATCTCCTCCGAAAGATTGATGACGTCAGCTCAAAATTTTGCTGAATTAATCCTTTTGGAAAAGTCTAAAATATGATGAGTCTAAATTTGGGAACAACAGTTCCCCCAAAAACATGTACAAATCCTATCCTTCCTCCTATCCTATCTTTCGTCTACCTGCCCTATGCTCCAACTTTCTCTTCCAGTTTCTAGAATTTTCTAAACTCTTTCACCTCTCCAAAACCGAACCTACGTGTCGACAATTTTTAAACACCATTCCTTTTTCTTCCTCGAGCTCTCAACCCGTAAGCATCTAATAAAAATCTGAAATCCGTAACCGTCGCTATTTCTTATTAAAATCCTCACCGATACCCACAATTCCATTCATATTTTTTGGATTTACTTATACAAGTTACGCAAAAAAATTATTGACTAAATCAAGAATTGCAAAGCTCAATACGTTGAAATCTTGAAGACGTTTTGATGTTATGAAAGAATGGTAAATTATTTATCAAAATATATCTGTTCATCAACTCCAAAAAATTGATGACGTCATATCAAAATTTTGCAGAATAAATCCTATCTAAAATGTGCAAAATATGATCAATCTATAATTGTAATTTATCACTGCATTCATATTTTTTTAGCTTTACTTATAGAGGGTGACTCAAAAAAATTAATGAATCAGTGAATTTATTTTATTGAATAAATTAAGAATAGCAAAACTGAATACTTTGAAATCTTGCAGCCGTTTTAAAGTTATTGAAGCATAGTAAATTATTGATCAAAATATATCTGTTTACTCCCCCAAAAAACTGATGACATCTCAAAATTTTGTAGTATATATACCACCCAAAATGTGCAAATGTGTTCTTATTTGTAATCCATCATTGCACTCACATTTTTTAGATTTTCTAAAGCAGGGGACTCAAAAAATTAATGAATAGGTCAATTTATTTTATTGATTAAATTAGGAACGCCTCCGTCCATTTTCCCAGAAAATTTTGGGAATACAATACTGTTATTTTTAGTATTATACTGCATCAATCCAAGTTGATATACGTGTATTTGCAAAATAATGTTGATGACGTCATCACAAAACGTTGCTTTTAGCAATAGTAGTAACTTAAATTCGAATTTGAAGACGATTTTGAGACGATTCAAACACCATTTGTGATAGAATGTTTAATGAAACACAGGTTTAACACATAGGACTTTTATAAACAACTAATGACGTAAGTCAAAGAATTCGAGGATACCGAAATTTTAAATACAATAATCAGGGCTAATTGAGGAAATCGAGCTTGGAATGTCCTACATAAAAAAAGAAGAAGAAAAAAGAAGGGCTCGGACTGTGTCCAGAATGGAGGGCCAGATCTCGAAAATCTTGTGTTGTTACTATAAACTAGCATCAAATCGGCTCTTTCAGAACCAACAGTAATTTCGACAAATAAAGTAACAGTAAATTGGTTGGAGAAACATGTGCACTCTACACTAATGTTGGTTAGTGGTTACACAAAAACCTAAATTTTGCGATCCCATATTACATACGACTGCAATAACTGTATAATCACAAATAAAATTTTCAATTTAAAGCTGTTTAGCTGGTTGCTAATCTTATTATTACTGATACAATGCCTCAACAGAGTGAAAACTCCAATTATTAGGCAAGGAGCATAAAGATTAACAAAAAAAGTGGTGTGAAATTAGCAAGTTTAAAATCAAGGGTTTTTTGAATGTGGGAAACATTTCCGGGGTCCCACTCATCACTACTTCCACCGCTGTATGGTTCGGATGATGGAGCTAAAATGTTAAGATTCAAAATATAGGCAGCTTATTAGTCTTATTAGCCTAAACTAGCGGAACTATGATTTAACAATTTTTTTTTCTTAAAAAATTACGTGAATAATTATTGCAATCTGTTAGGAATACAGAAACTAAAATTTTAAAAGTTAATTTCTACAAGTGAATCGGATTTATTACGGAATATATGTTGTCAATGTCCTTTTACGGAATAACTAAAATCCTGGTAAAATCAATTGTTTAATATTTTCTGAACCATCATAATGTTTTTAAAAGGTTTAAATACATATATTCGATGAAACGTTAAATTATAAAGTTTATAATGTTATAAAAATTGTTACATAACGCTTTCTGGTGCCAATATTCGTTAAGTGTCTGCAGAAAAGACTTTTCAATTTAGGATGAAACTAATACTTACAATAATTAAATTTTCTAACAACTTTTATTTTACTTTTTGGAGTCGTAAAAACTGGTTCCTGACTGGTACTTGGCGGAAGAGTTAAATTCCCAACTAAAAATATATAATTTAAAATTTGTCAATCATCGCAATCATTCATGTCATGGGGCGAATGGCTACTTTAATGTGTTCTCAACGTTTCATGACTGTATCGACTTTTATTATAACAGATGATCTCCAAAACATGCTGGAATGCCAACCAATCTAATTATCGCCACCAACAATGTGATGAGGTCACCCTTAAAACTGTGTATAGTAGGTGTTATTCAAATTTTATAAAGTAACATACTCCTAAATGTATACTTTTTGGATCCGCATTGTTTTTTAACCTTACAAACCCAAATTTTTAGAAAAAAAAACACAAAATTGTTTGTAACCAAATTCTCTAAAATCTTGCGAACGTCGAAATATTGAGTCTATACTTGTAATAATATTAATAATAATATAATATACTTTTCCCGACATGTACAAATATCCCGTCTGGGATGTAATGTATGAATAAAATTATTATTATTATTATTATACACTTTACACATATAGTAGCAAAACCTTTGATTAAGACATGTCCTGCGAATTGGTGGGAATGAATACAACATGTAATGAATATTGGTGTTACGGTTACTTTTCGCAAGCATGGACAATATTACGGTTACTGTGAGCGAACAATGATTATAATATTGTTACTTTTAACGAGCATTCATTTAAAACATTCTGTTTCATACCAAGGTTCCTTAATAGTGACTAGGTTAGTGCACACAGCGAGTTTGTGGACAGACCTGTTACAGAGGGAAGGGGGGGCCACCACTCGTGTAGCCGTGGTTACGTCCTGGCTACAAACGTTTTGTCAACACAATGCCAGTTTAAACAAAATCGCTCTTGGAAAAAGTGACTAGATTTAAAATTAATCGCGTAGGAGGGACTTTCAACGTCATCAACATGTCTCTTCAAGGTCATGATACACTCTAACCTAATCACTATAAAGGGACCTTGGTCACCTTGTTTTCATACTAAACTGTCAATTAAGGGAAAACTATGAGTTCGGTTTCTATACCGTAAAATTTTATTCTAAGATTTTGATTTATAACAGATTTGCCCTTTAGTTAAATTTTACAAATAAAATGGAATACAAATTTCAAACACATGTGACTTCGACACATTGTAGACTTGCAGCCTCTTTCGCTAACAGTGCTTGTATGTCTCTGATGTGAATCTAGTGTGAGTAACAAAAGCTGCCCACTCCACAAAGAAGGCAAGTCTACGTTACAAAACTGTCATTCTTTCTGGTGCTAAATTTAAATTGAACCGGGACACTACACATTTAAATTAGATGTCATTTTCATTCCCCCAGCTAGTAGATCATGTCTTAACAAAATGTTTCATTAATCGGCGCTCTCGTAAAGTAACTGTTTAATGACGAACTGAAGGTTATAAATTAAAAGTTTTACAGCATCTGCTCTGAGGTATCGTCATAAAACTGTCAATGAGGATGATTACAAAAAGTTTCGTTAGCTTTTTACCATCTACGTGATATACATTATACATATATACAATTTGACAACAATCGGTCCAGTAGTTTCGGAGATTATCTGTCTAACAAAAATTGATACAGACGGTGGACAGATAGACAGGTAGATAGACAGACAGTTAGACGGACAGACAGACGGAAACGGGAAACCTATTTTTTCGTACTCGTAAATATGAAAGTAGTCAGTCGCCCGATAGATTCGTTTACAATACTTTCTCAGCTTACGCTCGGGTAATAGAAATATAGAGATAATAAAATACTAGTCACAGCCCAACACATTGAGAAAAAAATAAACGGCTACGTTTGGCATTGAACAGATAAGTGCAGGGTCGCTTGCTCGTCTGAAGCTCACTCAGCCACAAAACTTGATATTTAACTTTACTCGTACGAGATTACTACACCTTGTAATTTTTTTTTGTAAAAATTTGTAGAACCTATTCTCCATTTTGTAAAACCCTTACGGGAAAAACTCAAAGCGGATTCGTACATCACAAGTATAGGAGTGAATATATTATTGTACAACAATTAAATCATTTTGAAGTAGAATTTTTTGAGATAATGTCATCAAATTGTTGATAGGAATGATTAGCCAAATTTTGATTAGCGATTTAACGTCTACATGATATTTCTGATATACATACAAAATTTTTCAAGAATCTGTTCAGGATTTTCGGAAATTATTGATCAAATAAAAATGGGCCCAGACAGATAGACAGACAAATGAAAACGGGAGACCACTTTTTCAAGAATATTTGGATGAAGTCTGAAAACAGAACAATTACTAGGTACTCACAACTAAGCTTTCTTGATACAAGCCAACTTTTGCCAATACTGCGGATCGACCAGAATAAGCTAAGGCTGTGATTCTTTTGCTTTTGGCCCAGGCTATGGCTGCGGTATAGCTCTCAAGCGCTTCTACATACCTATTCTGTTTGAAATGAACGTTGCCACGTTTTCGTATTTCTGTCGAATTTGAATCGTTTTTGTTGCTTGTCAGCACTGCCTCTTCGTACATTTCCCACTGGATATTCTGGTTGAGCAATAAGTTTACCCTTTGGAGGTTACATGTACACTTTTCGAAACTATATTTTACTTGTTGGAAGATAGTTTCCATCTCATCCATTTTGGGGGTAATGATAAATTCAACTATGGTTAATTATGGTCGTTTTGATCATGTGATGGAAAATTTACATAACAACGCGTTTTTTTTATAATGGTTTGAAATATTCCACAACTGTGGCTGTTAATTCTGATTATTTTCCAAAAGCAGGATCGCCAACAGTTGTCAACGTCAGACGTTAAAAAGAGGAGTAACAAAAAGGAAATTTTTGCGTGAAACCAGCATAAATGGGTAAGGTTAGACCGAGTTAGATACGGTTACGTAACATTGAGCTGTAATAGTATAACTGGAGAGGGAGAGGGAATAGCAAAGTCCCTACTCCCTTTAAACATAAGACGATATGGCAGCCATATATACTAATATATACTAATGCACATAATTACCATTTCATTGAAAGTTCAACTTACTACTTGGTAAAAAAAATTGGTCTAAAGAGTTTAGACAGTACTTCCCTCGCTTTTAGAACCGAGTCCTTATGTCTGTCATAGATTCTTCTCATTAGAGTTCTGTAATGAGATATTTCAATAAATTCGCTTTCACACTGGAAGTCACGGCTCGTTCGTAATTTGATCAATAATAACTTGACTGATTTATTTTTTTTTTGAGTCACCCTGTATAAGCAGATCTAAAAAAAATGAATGCAATGACAAATTACAAGTATAGTCTGATCATCTTTTGCACATTTTCGAAAGAATTTATTCAGCAAAATTCTGAGGTGACGTAACCAACTTTTTGGGGTTGATAAACAGATACATTTTGATTAAAAAGTTAAGATTCTTACAATAATTTCAAAACGTCTGCAAGATTTCAAGTATTCAGTTTTGCAACTCAATAAAATAAATTGACTCAGACATAATGACCAGAGACATTTTGGTTAGCGTTTTACCATCTACATGATATTCGGGCAGACAGACGGATAGACGGACAGACGTCCAGACAGACGGAAATGGGAGATCTATTTTTTCGTCTTCTAGGGGTCATGAAAGATACATAATTCGCATTATAAAGTGTTTTATTATATCTCACTATCACATAAATCACATTTTTAATGATAATATTCTTATATTAAAAAATTGGTTTAAAGAGTTTAGACAGTACTTCTCTCGCTGTCGGAAACTGGACGACTGCATGCCTATTGTGTTTTTTTTCTCATTACATTTTTGTAGTGGGAATTAAAAAAAAAATGCGATGACGTCATCAACATTTTTGCATGGACACGTATATCAGTTAGGATAGATGTAGTGTAATACTACGAACAAAATTTTCGGGAAAATGAATTGGGTCGTTTTGAATATTGATTTGTAATAATCAATAAAATAACAAAACAATTTACTCACGTATACGGCGCCGACGTGTACTAGGAGAGTCAACTGAAAATCGTTTATGTATAAGCATTCTTAATTTAAGACGACAAGCGTAACATATCATACGTGAGAGTCAAACAGAGAAACTGTAAACAAAACCGATAGTCGTCTAGTCTAGAGATTTTTATTGCTTCGACTTCCGCTTATTACATAAAACATTGGGTGTTATTTTAGTTTTTGACGGTGGAATTCACAATTGGTTGATTATAAACATGTCTTTATCACATTCGCGGAACCTAGTCAGCCCACAAAACAAATGCACGTCTGTAATGTTAAAGTAAATGTAAATAAGCCTGCTACACTTATGTTTCAACCGAGATTTTACTTTAAAAAATTTTGTGTCTACCAAATTGGGTTGGTCCAATGTAATACTAATAATAAATGTTGCCTTTAATTTAATCAATAAAATAAATTGACTTCATTAATTTTTTTGAGCCACCTCTTAAGAAAATCTAAAAAATATGAATGGAGTGATAAATCACAAGTACAGACTCATCATATTTTTACGCTTTAGATAGGATTTATTCGGCAAACTTTCGAGCTGACGTCATCAAATTTTTTGAAGGGGGATTAGCAAATACATTTTGATAAAAAAGTTAACGTGCTTATGATAACTTTAATACATCTCCTATGTTTCAAAGCATTCGGTTTTGTAGTTCCTGATTAACTCAATAAAATAAATTCACGCATTCATTAATTTTTTGAGTCACTCTGTATATGCAAATCGAAAAAATTTGAATGGAATGATAAATCACAACAAGAGACTCACCATATTTTGTACATTTTAGATAGGATTTATTCAGCAAAATTTTGTGGTGACGTCTTAAATTTTTTAGGAGGGGACGACCAAATACATTTTGATCAAAAATTTACCATGCTTATGATAATTTTAAAACATCTTCAAGATTTCAAAGCATTCGGTTTTGTAGTTCCTGAGTAAATCAGTAAAATAAATTTTGCGCATTCATTAATTTTTTGAGTCACCCTGTATATGCAAATCCAAAAAATATGAATGGAGTGATATATCACAAGTACAGACGCATCATATTTTGTACATTTTCGATAGGATTTATTCGGCAAACTTTTGAGCTGACGTCATCAAGTTTTTGGAGGGGATAACCAAATATATTTTGACTAAAGATTTATGATGCTCTTTATTGCCTTAAAACATCTGCAACATTTCAAAACATTTGGGTTAGCAGATTCAAAATTAAATTGCAAAATGTTGTTTTATAAGTTTGATTTTTTTTCCAAAAATCTGGACGTTTCGGGTAAAAACTGAATTCGGAGTCGTAAACTACATGTGTAGGACTATGTTATTTTATACAATTTAAGACCCATTTACTATGTACAATTTTGAATTGACGTCATCGCATTAGTGGTGGGGATGATTAGACAAATTTTGGTTAGCGTTTTACCATCTACATGATATTCCTAATATAAGTACAAAATTTCGCAACAATCGGTCCAGTACTTTCGGAAATTATCTGTCTAATAAAAATCCGGGACGGCAGACAGACGGACAGACGGACAGACGAACGGACAGACGGACAGACGGACAGACAGACGGAAATGGGAGACCTATTTCTTCGTCTTCTAGGGGTCATGAAAGATCGAGAAAACGTAAAAGTAGAGAGTCGGCCGACGGACTCGATTACAATACTTCCTTTGCTTACGCTCGGGAAGTAAAAAGGGACCTGGTGTTTAAAATTGTCTGTACTGTTTCGACACTTAAATACATGGGCTGATAGACATCCTTAAATTTGGGCTCGAACTTTACGACCTTGTTTTTACACACGAAAGCTGTATATTTTTGTAAATCGCACAAAATCACCTCAAATTCTACATCACGCGTCAGAGGCACAAACTCCGTTAGCTTCTTTAAAAACTCAGAAAATTCTTTTTGGTTAAACACCACGGAACTTGTAAATTGTGCATTAAACATTTTAACCACTGGTCCATAATCCGAAAACGGCTCGACGCCCACACTTATAAATTTGGACCCCGATTTAGTAAGAGGGAGCACTATATCATCCACAAGTCGGTACCTTTTATTTTTGTTATTCTGAAATTGGATTAATGTAATACCCCTACATAATTGTATGATTCCACAACTTTTAGGTAGAACACACCACGGTCACCTCATTTGCATATTTTCTCAACAAGGGTTTTAAATCCGTCTAATCTCTCACTAGTGGCCAACGCTATCATACATTCTTCAGGAAAGTGTATGATTTATGATAGGGTTGGTCACTATTGAGAGATTAGACGGATTTAAGACCCTTGTTGGGAAATTATGCAAATGAGATAACCGTGGTGTGTTCTACCTGAAGGTTGTGGAATCGTACAAATATGTAGGAGTATTATCTTAATCCAATTTCAGAATATCAAATAAACGATGGAGTTTGGATTTTCTACAAAACTGCCTAACTTGCTGCAGCAGTTATAAATAATTACTGCTAATCCCAAGTTATGAAAATGAATATGACTATGAAAAGAATGGATTAAACTTATGTCCAGAGCAAATTATGAAGATTATATAGATATTTAGATCGTGTGTATGTATTCAATTACTTATACTTATATCTTTATTTTATAAGCTCTTCTAAATTTATAAATGTAGATTGCGATAGAAATCTCTGTAATCCCTATTCAAACCAACCCAGATCCATTAGTCAGCATTCACTAATTCCAGTACCCCTCTTAGCTTATCAGGTAGGCAGAAACATCATATAAGATTTTGTACAGAAAAATATGATGTGATCACTTGTTATCTTCGTTTGACGAATAACTGACCGACTGGTCTGTTCTGTTCTGTGTGCTTTTAGTGAATAAGTTAGTGTGACAAATTAAATTTTACAAGTAGTAAGTAGTAGTTAGTAAGTTTTAGGTATATTTTAGGTAGGTTTTAGGTATAAATAATTATTTTTTTAATTAATTAGGTGGATTAAATATTACTTTTCTTAAAATGAATTTTCCATCAAACAATAAAAAATATCCTAGCATTAGCGTAAAACGGCGCTAAAGTAGAAAACAATTGATGAGAAATAGGGGAAGAAATTAAGAAAGTGATCAAAATGTGATAATGTTCAGTTAGTGAGTGTGGCGGACGACTTCACTTTCAACATAGTGTGACTTACAGGACGAGTGTTTTCTTTGCGGAGAATGAAAGCAGATGTACGCAAACTGTCAACAGTTATGTTCCTTCGGGACGTAGAATTGTTGACATAGGTCATTTATTGTTACCTTTGAAATCTATTAATCACAGTATGTCAGGTTGTACTTTCGCTAATCTGAATGAAAATCGTTATGGTTTTAAAAAAGTATATTTTCTTACAAATGTAATATGTGTGGCAGTGGCGGCTCGTGACTGTCTGATGTGGTGAGGCGATGATAGAAGTTTGACAATAATAGTAATATTACTTGGTCTTACTAGTTAGTAATGATAAAAGTCTTGCCTGAATACCGGTCATTCCCGGGTCAGTGGTAGGTCCTAATAATAATAATAATAATAATAATAACACCCATAACACATTGAATCAACAATGTTTTTACAAGTCAAAATTTTGTTGAAAGTAGCACTTTCTTGGAGGGATTCGGGAATAGTTGTTGTGTTCTTTTTCTAAACATTTTAAGCCCATGAAATTTTTAATATGTACTTTGGAACTTTCATGGAACTTCGCACTTCGGATGAAATTCGTTAAATCATTGTATCCCGGGATCAGTGAGTATAGAGTTAAAAGAGAGGCAACCTTATGAACAAGTGCGGGGCTAATGCTCCGTCTTACCCCTCACTTTACTTCATCCACAAACGTAATAGTGGATAGTGGCTCTCCCTCCTTTTTTCTTGTGAACTACGTTAACAGTAGTCTGGATGAACACCAACTCATCAGACTTGTGGCCAGTGCGATTACGTTAAAGCAAAATAGCCCATCCCCAAATGAACGGTGGACTGGTGAAAGGTTTTTGTCCAATTTTAACCAAATTTCTGCTTTTCTTTAATTATTATTGTTATGATAAGCACATGTTGACAACATGGCAGTAAATCCCAATTTTTGGAGGATGCCTGGTGTATGCGTTTAAATTCATCCTTTATTTAAATAAAAAAATGAACGGCCATTATAGTGGATATAGTTATTATGATATTTTTATTATTTTTCAGTTTTTCGACCGTTTTATATTTCGATTTCTCAATTTTTCAACTTCTCGATATTGTAATTTTTCATTTTTAAAATTCTAGATTTTTCGATTTCTCGAGTTCTCAGTTCTATATTTTAATTTTTTTATTTCCCCAATTTTTAAATTTTCGATTTTTCAATTTTTGAGATCTCGAATTATCAATTTTTCCATTTTTAACTTTTCGATTTGTCGATTTTGGCCTATTTCGGTTTCTCAATTTTTCGATTTTTCGACTTGTCGACTTTTCGACTACTCGATTTCTCCATCTTTTGATTTTTCGATTTCTCGATGTCTCAGTTTTTGAATTTTTCGATGTTTCGATTTGTCGGTTTTTGATTTTTACTTTTCGATTTTTCGGTTTTTCTGTGTTTAGATTTTTATATTATTCGATTTTTCAGTTTTCCAATTTTTTTAGTTTTCGAGTTTTGATTTCTCGATGTGTTGATTTTTTAGTTTTTCGATTTTTATATTTTAGATTTTTCAATTTTTATTTTTTTTTATTTTTTGATTTTTAGATTTCTCCATTTTTCAATTTTACGATATTTCAATTTTTCAATGTTTTAAATTTTAGGCTTTTCGATTTTTCAGTTCTTCAATATTTTTTAATTTTTCAAATTTTGACGTTTCAGAATTTTCAGATTTCCGATTCCTCAATTAATCTACTTTTTTCGACTTTGCTTTTTGAATTTTTGATTTCTCAATTTTTCAATTCTTTAACTTCCTAATTTTTGAATATTTTGTTCAATTTTGTGATTTTTCAGTTTTTCGACTTTTTACTGTTTGAATTTTCAATTTTTCGTTTTTTAAACTGTTAGTTTTCAGTTTTTAAAATATTAGGTTTTTCGATTTCTCGACTTTTCAGTTCTTCTATCTCAATTTTTCAATTTTTGGAATTTTTAAATTTCTGATTTTCCATTTTTTTTATTTTTCGATTTTCTATTTTTTTTTAATGTTTCCATTTTCCATTTTTTTTGTGGGTATCGTTGGTGATTTTTAGAAAAAGCGATGGTTACAGTTTTCAGATTTTATTTAGTTCCTTTTACTGTTTGAGAGTGCCAGGGAGAAGAAGATCGAAGGGTGTTTGAATGGTCGACAGGTAGGCTCGGTTTCAAATAGGTGGTAGTAGGTAAAGAAAGAGTTTAGAAAATTCTAGAAACGGAAAGAGAAAGTATGTAGGAGCGTAGGGCAGGTAGACGAAAGATAGGACGTATTTACATTTGTACATACAAAGATTATGAATGCGCTCAGGTAGAACACCTGATTTTGTGGGAACGGTTGTTCCTACATTTTAATTTTTCGATTTTCCACTTTTTTTTAATTTTTCAATTTTCCAATTTTTCGATGTTTCGAATTATTCAATTTCTGTTTTTAAATTTTAATTTTTTTTAATTCTTTATATTTAGACTTCTCGATTTTACAATTTTTTGATATTTGAATTTTTCAAGTTTTAATTTTGTCATCTTGGTTTTTCGATTTTAAAAATTTTTCGATTTATAGATTTTCCGATTTCTCAATTTTTTCAACATTATCAGTTTTGGGAACTTTTCAATTTCTTTTTTCAATTCTGAACGCTTAGAATCGACATGGCATGAGCGCGCTCTGGTCTGTGGATCAAACATGTTCCCAGGCGACGACTTATCAAAAATTGTTATCGCTAATTCCACTAGAAGTTTAATATTTTGTGCGAAAATGGAACACTCGAATGAAAATAATTGCCGAAATGTGTTTGCCGAATTTTATACAGACCGTATGCATTTAAAAAAAACTTTCACATTTAATCACTTTTTCCAAATGGGGATATCAAAAAGGACAAATTATAACTCTAGAGAATGGTAATTCGATAGAAAGATGGCCCAGAAGAGGAGAGAAGAGTCAGAACCACGGCAGTAACCATGTATTGGAACATTATAACTAGTAATTTAGTAATATAATAGTGTAAATAGTGTGTCCGATTTTTAACATCCATACTCACTAACCACGGTAAACTTGGAATGCCATTTAGAAATTTTGGACAGAAATTTAAAATCGGCAAAAAGTACGTTACTAAGGGAGAATAAAATCATATTTGCAAAGCGAAAATCAATTCCCGTAAATGTTCCGAACGTCCCTCAACTGCGACCAATTGAACGCTTTTGAAGAAATCTAAAGTGGAATTTGTGTGAAAAATGTAGGGTAGGAACCCTTCATACATATAGAATTAAGCAGTGTGTATTGCTGAAAATTTGGCAGAAAAAAATATTGGCTTTCACAAATTTAATGCGCCGCGCCGTGTTAAAACAAAAATTTGTGAAGCAAGTAGATATGTTGCAAATCGTACTCTATAAAGTTGTTTTATAAATGTTAACAGTTGCATTTTTAATTCGTCATTCAATAATAAAGTTATGCTAGTTTGGAACTTGCGCAGATTTTTGGTCCCCACACCCTTATTTGATTCGAATCGCAAAGTGTCAGTAATTTTCCGCGCCGTCCGACTTGTTAAATTTCAAACTAAAACGGCTGCAAGAGCGATTCACTTACAGTAGTTGTGTTGTACAAGCTCAGACAACAACCCGTAAAATGGTATTAGTAACAACCATTGAAGGTTAGAGGGCTTTTGTCGCATTTTGGGGCGCCATCTGACCGCCAATATTAACTCACTGGTACGCATAAAGATACGGGGTTGCCGGTCTTTTAAATATATAGTCACTGCCGGGATGTTGTGTAAATATTACGGCAGAGCCATTTATATGTTTGGTAGGTACCAAGTTGATTTAAATGACTTGGAGTACTGACGACTCTGTCGCTTATCAATGGAAGTTAAATGAATTAACGGTTTTGACTGCTCGATATTTAGCAAAATTTGCCGACGTTCTAGCTCGGTTCGCCGTGAAAACGGCGTTTCAAGAAGCAACATGACGATGTCGTACTCGGGATTCATTTTTCACTCACCTGTACCTATGAAAGAGACAATAACACAAAACACCAACACGTGGGTTTTTATTCACGTTCATGCTAATTACCCACGCACCCCGCAACCCTATCGTTCTGTAAAATAAATGGAAAAATGGTTTAATGAGTACGCCGAAATTGGCCGAGAAGCACCGAAGATATCGCCTCAGTTCCGAACGAACGCATGTATAGGAGTATAGGAGCTGAGTCATCGAAATCCGTGTCTGTGATTGGGCTTCGCTGGTTCAAGTGAACCGACGTTCTCGCCGCTTCAGTTAAAGAACTAGGGGCATAAATCGTACGGTATTCAACGGAAAATATCAGCAGGAAGCGTAAAAAATAAAAAATCATGTACAGATTTCCCATTTCAACATATTTTTGTAACTAATGCATTGAAAACTCTTTTTTAATTATAAATTAAGTCAATCTGTTCTTAAGATATTATGCTGTGAGGCGCCGCCTCACTTGCCTCATCTGACGAGCCGCCACTGATATTAGATAATTTTAGTACAGAAAGCGGTGATTTAAAAACAAATAATGTTAATAATGGGGCTGTTTGCGGAGTGATAGCAATGGGAACCGGTTACTCTAAACTTACAGAACTTTGTTCAGCCTTGGACATACCTCAAATATCTGAGAGAACATACACTAAAGCAGAGCGCAGGATTTTAAAAATTAGTCAGGAACTTTGTAAAGAAGAAATGGTAAAATCAGGCTAAGAAGAATATAATAATAATAATAATAATCTTTATTCATGTTATATGTACAAAGTACTTACACACGTCAAAACAGTACACACAATATATATGTATATATATATATATATACAGGGTGTCTCAGAAATAAGTACATTAATTTTAATCAGTTATAGAGCTCATTGAACTCAACAACTTTTTTTAGTAGAGTTTTGTCAAGAACTTTTTAATTATCAAGTTAAAAATTGTTAAAGTTATACCCCAATTAAGGTTACCCGCCCATGGATCCTCAGTCACCCATGGACACTAATAATTATTATAATTAATAATTTATGGTCAAAAACAGTTGCTAGGATACGTATTTTCCTAATCTTGTCAATGTGACAAACATTTAGAGAGAAATTGAAAATCCTGGTCTCTAATGGCGTACGGAATTTCATCGGCCCAAATGTGGGTGTTGAACACCTTCCCTCGTGTAACCGACCTCATCAGTTGATGGTATAAGAGATACAAAATTTGCTTGTTCGTTTATTTTTCTATTAACCCACTCACAAAAGTTTTGCCTACGTGGTAAGTCTGTAAGTTTCAATAACTGAACTTTCTGGTCCTGAAAGGGGTACATTTGTTCTCTGAGTATCCTCCAAATACTACTCTCCGATACATTACACTAGACAGTGATACGTGCTAGGGCCCGGTCAAGCTTCGACACTCTTCAAAACAGCCTCTTCAATATTAGCAATTCTATTACTACGTAACTTACCCCGATCCTGACGTGCAGGGTTAAAAGATCCGTACTCTCGAAAATGCTGCAACGTTCTTAAAATTGCGCACATTTGGCAGACGATTTGGGAGGTTTTCTGAAAAAATTCGTTGGGCGCGAGTGCCGTTTCCCCGAGCTTCACCGTACGTTAAAACGATATCGGTGCATTCCAGATTTGAAAACAAAGCCATTTCAACACATTTAGTTTACCTATAAATTAGAAATCTGTGCCAAACAAACTTTAAAGAGACAACGTTTAATAAAAACATTGACATAAAAATGATTGTCAGTGTCAAAACGGTTGCTACGGTACCTTCTTCATTGTTGTAGTGTTGCTATTATTTAAGTTATTATTTAAGGTGAACATAGACGGCTCGTGAATATATGGGTGGGAAAATTCGAAATTCGACTTGAGTTTTCGAAAAAATGCTAGATAAAAAAGTTGTTCCGCTTAACAAGTTCTGTTACTGGTTAAAATTAATGTACTTATTTCTGAGACACCCTGTATATATACGTATCCAACCGTCGTTACCAGACCCAACATATTAAACAGACGTTACCAAGCCCGGCTGTTTTTCCGAGTATAATATAATAAATTTAATGGTTTTTGCAATAACAAACTTAAAAAAAAGTAGAGGGGTAAAATTATCCCTTGAAAAATGTTAACACCATATTCATCCAACGTTACCAGACCCACTATGTTCAACAGCTTTCTCAGTCCCGTTTCAGTATAAATAGCACAGTAAACCGACGTTATCAATCCCGACATTGTTGCCACATTAAATTTATGGAAAATCGCTTCACATTGTATTGATCTGTAAAATTTCTTGTGTATCTTGAAAGTTGAATTTACAACCAGTGGATATGCAAAAGTGTCACAAAAGAAAATAATAAAAACCAAAAATATATCTTATCTGCCTGTCTTTTTTGACGCCAAGGCGATTTTTTTTATTAACAGATATGCAAGTTTGATAGACATTAGTAACATTTTCTTTTTACTAGTTGTACATGTCTATCGAGTTAGTTCAACCAAAATTTGGATACCTATTCCCACCTACAATTTTAAGAAAATTTATAAAATAACATAATTTTACACTTGGGATTTATTAATGCAATTTTTATTTGACTTTAGGCTTACAGATTTGTAAAAAAAATGTTAGCACAAAAATTTTCTAGTTTATTTCATAAAGTTTTTAAATGATATCTAAGCTTTTCTTACACAACATAAATCACAAATTAAGATTTTTTAATATTAAAATCCTAAAAAAATCGAAATTTTAACCACAAAATGGTACAATATGTGTTAGAAACTTTAAGATTGATTTATAGATCTAAAATTGCATATTTTTTAAGAGTAACTTTAATATTTCAAATTATTAATTAAAAAATTTAAGAACGCTAAACTAGTTATAAAAAGACCCTCTTCAAAAGAGTTACAATGCTCCATAGCAATTATTTAATCAATACTTGTTAATAAGGGCGGTTAATAATCGCCTATTAACAAACGAGTTGGTTGCAATACTTCTCCGGTGATTGCAATTTCATAGACGAAACTGCTGAAAATCAGTTTCAAATTTCATGATATTTAGAACATTTAAATAAAAAATTTCACACCAAGTGCGCGGGGGTATATCTGATTGCTGTATTAACCCATTAATATATATCTCGCTTATTAATAGCCGTAATTAATGAATGATTTCGAGACAGAATCACCAAAAAATGTTTTAAGCCTAGCTGGCAACTTTAGAAGCACAACAAAATGCTCTATAATTTTCTGTAATTTTAAGCTTGTCTCTGTCTATGTTGTTAAATAGAAAAAAATAATTTCACGAATTATCGGTAATCTTAGTGTCAAAACTCAATGCATAAAACGTTTGCAAATTTACAGGCCCTCGAAGGATCTAGATCCCTTAATAATACTTAGCCTGGCAAACGCTACAATGAAATTAGTGCATGTGAAGTCCATGTATCATTTTAGTTTTCGTGTACATATTTTGTCTGAACCATTTGAATTCTGCAAAATAATCCTTATGCTTGCTGAGACACATTTTAAGACTTTCATCTTTCTCTAGATTGTCTGTTTCCCATCTAAGTATACCGGGTGTCCCACGTAACAGTTTCGGGCGCAATAACTCAGGTATTTTTGAACGGATTGTTATGAAATTTGAAATGTAAGTATTTTGATAGGTGAGGATTAATTTGAACCGGTGAGAATAATCATTATCTTGAAAAAGTAAATTTTCCATGCCTTAATTTAATTTTGAAATAATTAAGTTTAATTAATTTGCATCACTTGATTAAACATGAAAAATAAATACTGTATGCAAAAATTCATCTCCGAAATACGTCTGGTTAGCCAAACCGATAAATTATTGCGAAAATAATTCCAAAATTATTAAAGGATAGGTAGCTATGGAACAAAAAACTGCTATCCTCGCATTTTACACACTCTTGCGGGTATTTGATACCTGTTTGCCAAGCGTTATTGTTTGAATTTTAAGAAAATACTAATTTTCAGTCATTAATTTTTTTGAGACAGCTGTATAACTAAATCTAAAAAATATTAATGTAGTGATAAATCACAAGTATAAAGTCATTATATTTTGCATATTTAAGATAGGATTTATTTAGCAAAATTTTGAGGTGATGTCACCAATTGTTTTTTAGGGTGGATGAGCAAATACATTCTGATCAAAGATTTACCATGTTTATGATAATCTTAAACATCTCCATGATTTTAAAACATTCGGTTTTGCAGTTCCTGATTAAATTAATAAAATAAATCACGCATTCAATATTTTTTTTGTGTCATCCTGTTTATGCAAATTCAAAAAATATGAATAAAATGCGGATTTATACCGCAAAATTTTGATGTTCATAATTTTGATTTTTTTCAAAAATTCTGCACTTTTCGGGTAAAACTCAATACGAAGTCATAAACTACATGTGTAGGACTATGTTATTTCATACAATTTAAAACCCATTTACTATGTGAAATTTTAAAGTGACGTCATCACATTGTTGGTGAGGACGATTAGACAAATTGTGGTTAGCGTTTTACCATCTACATGATATTCCTAATATACTCGTAAATACAAAATTTGACAACAATCGCCCCGTACTTTCGGAGATTATCTACCCAGTAAAAATCCGGGGCTGCAGACAGACGGACAGACGGAAATGGGAGACCTATTTCTTCGTCCTGTAGGGGTAATGAAAGGTCGAGAAAACGTAGAAGCAGAGAGTCGGCCGATGGACTTGATTACAATACTTCCTTTACTTACGCTCAGTAAGTAAAAAATCAACTAATTGCGAAATTCTAACGAACAGAAATAAATAAAACATTTACCGACAAATATATTCATTAAAAAAAATTGAATAAAAACTAAATGTTGCTTTAAAAAGATTGTTGTCGAAATCTACCAATAGATGTACAAATTAGATGTAGCTAAAAGAATGATCTCTTTCAATTAATATTAAGTGAGGATCAATTAATTTAGAATATAATCAAGTTCCTATCTTCAAATAAAAATTAAGTAAAATATGGATACGTAGATCATTATAGCGAATTTGAAAATAAGAGAGGATTAAAAAAAACTACACTTACAGAAGTATACAATTTTGCACTTTTCAAATTATATTCAGTTAAACGCTTTGGTGACCTGACCTGACCACGTTCATTATAACTGTAAGTGCTCATTCACAATGGGCATAAAGCATAAGGATGTCATAAGCATTAATGCATAAGAATTTATGTTTAGTGCTCTATGCTTCTATTCGTTTACAATGAGCATAATGCTTAGGACATCCTTATGCTTTATGCCTATTGTGAATGAGCACTTATGCTCATTGTGAACGAATACAATCATAGAGCACTAAACATAAATCCATATGCATTAATGCTTATGACATCCTTATGCTTTATGCCCATTGTGAATGAGCACTAAGGCATAATTATGCAAAATTTTGAGGAGTCGTTTTCTAATTTCTGAAATTAATTGTCAAATGTTGTATAATTTTTATAATTTTTCAAAAAATTTACATATATCGTCTACTAAATATAAATACAACGATCTGATTTAAAAAAAAATATTTTTTTAAATTTATTGTTTTTATCTACGACATGCAACTTTTGTTTTTTAAATTACACCAAACACCCTGAATATTTTTTTAAGATTCATGTAGAGATTTTTTCTAAATTTATTGATATATCATAGTGTACATAATACGTTAATATTTTCAAACATTAATAATTTAATACATCATATTTGCAATAAAATGTCTTGAGTTAATAATGTTTTCATATAGAAGTTTAATTTTCAAATTTAAAACTCCTATACATTAATAAGTGTTATAAACCGTGTTAAACTTGCTATGTAACAAAAATTTTGGTACATTTTTCAGTTACAGTTACCTTGCTATAAAAATTAAATTAATTTTTACCACAGCTTTTTAACAAAATGCGAAACATAGTACATCAATGTATTCAGAAAAAAACATCACAAGAATTAAAAAAAATATCTAGGATGTCATTTAAAAAACAAAAGTTGAATGTCATAGGCAAAAAAAAGAAAATTAAAAATCAGTTTTACAATTAAGATCGCAATACATTTAAAATGATTTAATTTTATCTATTCAAAGAAATAAGATAGCCACGGTCCCGGGCTATTTTTTTTTTCGAACATATGGTATATTTCAACTAAAAAACCTTATTTTTATTATTTTTATTAAACATAAGGCTGAATTATGTATTTAGTTAATAAGCATTTTACTCCCGTCTCCACGATAATCCTAAACTGTATCTTGAATTTCAAAATAATCTGTATAGTATATAATTTTGGAAATTGTCTCTAACAAGAACGGCGGACAAATGGCAATGAAAGACATAATTTTTCATATTCTCGGTCTAATAAGAGTTATGTAACATCGAGAAAACATGAAACTAGCCATTCCTCAAACGATTCATTGTAAAAATTCTTTATTAATTCAAATAACATATTTTTACTTCATGCAAGCAGTCAGATACAAGTAGAATACGAAAAGTACTCATGATTTTCTTAAATACTGAACTGATCTGCTAGAATGCAGTGTTGCAGATTTACGGATCTGGTAACGTTGGTCCGATGTGGACGATTTTATGCAGGCAGATATTATATACAGCTAAGCGACACGACGCCCTCTGCAGAAAAGGGGAATGAACTATTTCTGTATAAAATTTGACGTTCAACAGTTTTACCAGACCCACTTTTTTATTTCAATTTTTAATTGTACTGGGTCCAAGAAGGCGATATACATGGTTAAACGTTATCAGACCCGAACCCGGGTCTGGTAACGTCTCAAAAGGTCTGGTAACGTTTACTAGATATAGCGAGTCGGGACTGTGTAAGCGGTATAACAACTATATATATATATACAAAAAACGTATCAACGAAAAGACTGATGATTATCACACCTCAATACTGTCAATATTAAATTCAAGATATTCGGAAAAATGATAAAACGGATGGATTTTTAGAAACTTTGAAATAAACTTTTTAAACGATAGTGCATCTAACTTGCGTACATCAGCTGGCAAATGATTGAAAAATTTCACACAGAATTAATTTGATCCAGTTCGTGTTTTACTTATTCTATGATATCGAGCAACAATGTCATTATTTCCTCGTGTTTCATAACCATGATGTTCTTTCGGTACTGAAAAATCTGTCTCATTGTTTTTTATGTATAACAGACTCTGCAATATATATGCACTTGGTAGTGTAAGTACCCCTAGTTTCTGAAAAAATTTCCTACAATCTGCTCTATAGGGAATACCACAAATTATACGTAAAGCTCTCCGCTGCAATTTGAAGATTACATAACTGTGGTAAGAGTGGCCCCAAACCAATAACGCATATGTTATATGCGTGTGAACAAGTCCGTAGTACGCTGTAATAAGAATTTTTTGTGAGACTTTGTCATACATACTCCTGTGTAAGAAAATATTTTTTGAGAGTTTTGCTGCCAAAAAGTCAATATGGGATTCCCACGAAAGTTTTCTGTCAATATATACTCCCAAGAATTTTTCCGCTGTACTTAACGTGTCATCTTCATGATGTGGTCTTAAACTAAAAGTTAAACGTTTACATTTATCATGATTTAGAATTAATTGATTAGCTGTGCACCAAGTGTTTACATTGGATCGAGTAATAGAAGAATGTAACTTTAATTCCTGCAAGTTTGTGCTGGAGGTACTAATTGTCGTGTCATCTGCAAATAAAACAAATGAGCTTATATTTGAACATCGAGGCAAATCATTTATGTAACAAAGAAATAAAATCGGTCCTAATATTGAACCCTGCGGTACTCCTGCAGTGACTTTCCTTTTAGCCGATATTTTATTTTCAGTGACAACTACCTGTGACCTATTTGTTAAGTATGAAGTTATTAACTCAACACTTTTTGCATCTAAGCCATATTGTTTCATTTTTGCCAACTAATTCAGGAAAATCAACATCGAAATTTGAAATGTTCATGTCAAATGAACAAAAATGACGAAGATGCTAGTTCTGAAGAGGAAGAACAAGAAATACTAGGAATTCTAGAAACTTCCTCAGACACCATCATCGACACAACGATAAAAACAAATGATACCGAAAATAAAAACCATCAGCGTACGAATCGAAAGAAACGTAAATACAAATCGACATCGAACCAGTTAATGGATACGAATGACCGTAAGACAGATGGTATAAAAAATAGATTCATTGTGGGAAATGCAGAATGCAGTGAAGAAAATCCAGTAAACTTCAGTGCAGCTTTAAAGTGTGCGTGGGTACATGTAGGGAAGGTAAAAACTGGGACAACCATTGAGGATGTTAGGAGTTTCTTGCAATTGAAATACCCAGGGAATGATTTTGATATAGAAGCTATGCCACAAAGACCAAAGTCACGTAGTATGTCTTTTAAGGTAGGAGCTAATTTTGAATTACTAAGTGAGCTCTATAAACCGGAAAATTGGCCGGCTGCCGTAATTGTGAAGAAATTTCAATTCAGATTTTTTCGAAAAGACGGAGCAGGAGTCTTTAAGTAGCTTTGCAGAAACTCAACAGACTACTAACAAGGACGATGTACGAAAAATGCGGAAAAAGCGTTTGACGTTAAATAATAAGCGCAATAAACATAAAATTTTACCTAATAATTGTGATGTTGGATCAAACTTTTTATTATTACATCTAAATATTCAATCTTTACAAAAAAAAATTAACGAACTTGATGGATTTTTAATAGATAAAAATTGGTCTAAAGAGTTTAGACAGTACTTCCCTCGCTGTCGGAAACTTGACGACTGCATGCCTATTGTGTTTTTTTTCTCATTACATTTTTGTAGTGGGAATTTAAAAAAAAATTGCGATGACGTCATCAACATTTTTGCAAGGACACGTATATCAGTTGGGATAGATGTAGTGTAATATTAAGAATAAAATTATTATATTCTCAAATTTTCGGGAAAATGAATTGGGTCGTTTTGAATATTGATTTGTAATAATCAATAAAATAACGAAACAATTTACTCACGTATACGTATCAGAGGCAACTGAAAATCGTGTATGTATAAACATTCTTAATTTAAGATGACAGGCGTAACAGCATACGTGAGAGTCAAACAGAGAAACTGTAAACAAAACGACCATCGGTTTTATTGCTTCGACTTCCGCTTATTATATAAAACATTGGGTTTTATTTTAATTCTTGACGGTGAAATTCACAATTGGTTGATTATAAACATGTCTATTTCACATTCGCGGAACCAAGTGAACGCATAAAACAAATACAGGTCTGTAATGTTAAAGTCGATGTAAATAAGCGTGCTACCCTTATGTTTCAACCGAGTTTTTCCTTTAACAAATTTTGTGTCTACCAAATTGGGTTGGTTGTGGTGTAATACTAATAATAAGTGTTGCCTTTAATTTAATCAATAAAATAAATTGACCTCATTAATTTTTTTGAACCACCTCTTAAGAAAATCTAAAAAATATGAATGGAATGATAAATCACAAGTACAAACTCATCAAATTTTTTGCATTTTAGATAGGATTTATTCAGCAAAATTTAAGGGTGATGTCATCAATTTTTTTAGGAGGGATGAACAAATACATTTTGAACAAAAGTTTACCATGCTTATAATAACTTTAAAATATTCCCAAGATTTCAAAGCATTCGGTTTTGTAATTCCTGATTAAATCGATAAAATAAATTCACGCCTTCATTAATTTTTTTGAGTCACCCTGCATATGCAAATCCAAAAATATGAATGGAATGATAAATCACAAGTACAGACTCATCATATTTTGTACATTTTAGATACGATTTATTCGGCAAACTTTTGAGCTGACGTCATCAGTTTTTTGTAGAAGATAACCAAATATATTTTGACTAAAAATTTATTATGCTCTTTATAACCTTAAAATATCTGCAAGATTTCAAAGCATTCGGTTTTGTAGTTCCTGATTAAATCAATAAAATAAATTTACGCATTCATTAATTTTTTTGAGTCACCCTGTATATGCAAATCGAAAAAATTTGAATGGAATGATAAATCACAAGAAGAGACTCACCATATTTTGTACATTTTAGATAGGATTTATTCAGCAAAATTTTGTGGTGACGTCATAACTTTTTTAGGGGGGACGACCAAATACGTTTTGATAAAAAATTTACCATGCTTATGATAATTTTAAAATATCTTCAAGTTTTCGAAGCATTTGTACATTTTAGATATGATTTATTCGGCAAATTTTCTAGCTGACGTCATCAAGTTTTTGGAGGGGATAAGCAAATATATTTTGACTAAACATTTATTATGCTCTTTATAACCTTAAAACATCTGCAAGATGTCAGAGCATTCCGTTTCGTAGTTCATGATTAAATCAATAAAATATATTTACGCATTCATTAATTTTTTTGTGTCACTCTGTATATGCAAATCCAAAAAATATGAATGGAGTGATAAATGACAAGTACAGAATCATCATATTTTGTACATTTTAGATATGATTTATTCCACAAACTTTTGAGCTGACGTCATCAAGTTTTTGGAGGGGATAAGCAAATATTTTTTGACTAAAGATTTATGATGCTCTTTATAGCCTTAAAACATCTGCAACATTTCAAAGCATTCTGGTTAGCAGATTAAAAATTAAATTTCAAAATGTTGTTTTATATTTTTGATTTTTTTTCCAAAAATCTGGACGTTTCGGGTGAAAAGTCGATTCAGAGTTGTAAACTACATGTGTAGGACTATGTTATTTTATACAATTGAAAACCCATTTACTATGTACAATTTTGAAGTGACGTCATCGCATTAGTGGTGGGGATGATTAGACAAATTTTGGTTAGCGTTTTACCATCTACATGATATTCTTAATATAAGTACAAAATTTCACAACAATCGGTCGAGTACTTTCGGAGATTATCTGTCTAATAAAAATCCGGGGGCAGACGGACAGACGGTCAGACGGACGGACAGACGGACGGACAGACGGACGGACAGACGGACAGACAGACGGAAATGGGAGACCTATTTCTTCGTCTTCTAGGGGTCATGAAAGATCGAGAAAACGTAAAAGTAGAGAGTCGGCCGACGGACTCGATTACAATACTTCCTTTGCTTACGCTCGGGAAGTAAAAATGTAGATTTTATTTGCATTAATGAACATTGGCTCCATAATGATGAAATTTCAGCATATACATTTCAAAATTTTACGTTAAAATCCTTCTTTTGTAGATCTGTAACGTGCCATGGGGGTGTAGCCATATACTGTTGTAATGATAAAACAGAATATTTCAGCTCCGTCAACAACGTCTGTACATTATCTGTAGAAACCCACTGTAAAATTGCAGCTATTGAAGGCCTTATTTTTGTAATGATATCAGTCTATCGACCTCCCTCAGGTAATTTAAAAACATTTTATGAAACAGTGTCATCGTGTTTTGCAAATTTTAATGACAAAAAATAAATATATCCTAATTGCAGGTGATTTCAATGTTCATTTTCATGAACCTGATAAAAAAGCTCTAGAAATGTTAAATTTTTTTAGCTCCTATGGTTTAACAGCAACAAATAATAATAAAACTAGGAAAAACAGCTGCTTAGACAATATATTCACCAATTTTACAATTGCAAAAACTAAAACTTCAGTTATAAAAATTGGTTTTTCAGATCATGATTTTCTTTCTTTCAGTTTCAGTATACCTAGTCTTCCTCAAATAACAAAATATATAAACTATAGACCTATTACTTCTATCGGACTCTATAAGTTACATTCATACATGGAAGATCTAGACTCAAATTTGGTATTTCATCACAACAGTAATAGTATAGAGTTACAGTTTTATAATTTCATTAGGACTATTGTTTCCAACATAGAACGCTGTTTTCCACTGAGAACAAAAAAAATTAAAATAAACGATAAAAAATCGAAAATTCATTCGTTCAATCAAGACCTAAAAAATATGCGTGAAGTTCTTTGCACCATTGAAGAATTTAACAGAACGAATCCGTCGGAACAATTAAAAGCATTTATTAAAAAATATAGGCAATATTATCGTTCATAAATAATGAAATCAAAAAAAGAAGCACATGACAGATTCATTTCAGAATCGAATAATCCAATTAAAGCAATGTGGTCGCTTATTAATAATAATAACCAACGTGAACAAGTAAGTAACTGCAAAACATATATTTATACAAGTTTGGCAGAGAATATCGTAAAGAATCTTCCAAAATGTCATACAGATTATAGAAAATTTTTGAATAACAAAAAGGATTTAAACTTCTCTTTTAAAGAAGCTTCTTTTATTGAAATAAACGACATTATTACAGATTTAAAGAATACCAAAGGCAGAGATATCTATGGCATAAACAAAAAAATACTAGTAACCATTCGGTACCATATATTAAGACCTTTAACAAATTTAATTAACCTGTGCATTAGATGTAGCGTTTTTCCAGATTTTTTGAAAGTTGCAAAAATTGTTCCCCTTTATAAGAAGGGGAACAAAAATAATCCAGAAAATTTTGGACCTATTTCCATTCTTCCAATTTTTGCAAAAATTTTCGAACTAGTACTAAAAAGGCAATTGAATTTACATCTAGAAGAACATAATCTTTTTAACAATTCACAATTCGGTTTTAGATCTAAACGATCCACTACTTTAGCAATTAATGCCTTTAGTCGATAAAATAAATGAGAGTTTTGAAGCTAAAGAATTTGCGTGTACTGAATTTTTAGACCTCACGAAAGCCTTCGACTGTGTTTCCCACAGCATCTTAACCGAAAATGTAAAGAGAGAATATAGAGTTGCCGTTGAGGCAGGAGAAATAGATAGCGATGGGGTACCTTACAATCCGGTGATTGTTGATGGTGCATGGAGTAAGTCTCCCCTAGTCAAATTAAAATGCACTTTCAGGTGTTGGATTCATAATTGTGGTTAGCACCGAAAAAGTTAACTTACGAAAACCAAAAAATTGGTCTAAAGAGTTTAGACAGTACTTCCCTCGCTGTCGGAAACTTGACGACTGCATGCCTATTGTGTTTTTTTCTCATTACATTTTTGTAGTGGGAATTTAAAAAAAAATTGCGATGACGTCATCAACATTTTTGCAAGGACAAGTATATCAGTTGGGATAGATGTAGTGTAATACTAAGAATAAAATTATTGTATTCCCCAATTTTCGGAAAAATGAATTGGGTCGTTTTGAATATTGATTTGTTATAATCAATAAAATAACGAAACAATTTACTCACGTATACGGCGCCGGTGTGTAATATGAGAGGCAACTGAAAATCGTTTATGTATAAACATTCTTAATTTAAGATGACAAGCGTAACAGCATACGTGAGGGTCAAACAGAGAAACTGTAAACAAAACGACCATCGGTTTTATTGCTTCGACTTCCGCTTATTATATAAAACATTGGGTTTTATTTTAATTTTTGACGGTGAAATTCACAATTGGTTGATTATAAACATGTCTATTCCACATTTGCGGAACCTAGTCAGCGCATAAAACAAATGCACGTTTGTAATGTTAAAGTCGATGTAAATAAGCGTGCTACCCTTATGTTTCAACCGAGTTTTTACTTTAAAAAATTTTGTGTCTACCAAATTGCGTTGGTCCAATGTAATACTAATAATAAGTGTTGCCTTTAATTTAATCAATAAAATAAATTGACTTCATAAATTTTTTTGAGCCACCTCTTAAGAAAATTTTAAAAATATGAGTGGAATGATAAATCACAAGTACAAACTCATCATATTTTTTGCATTTTAGATAGGATTTATTCAGCAAAATTTAAGGATGACGTCATAAATTTTTTTAGGAGGGATGAACAAATACATTTTGAACAAAAGTTTACCATGCTTATAAGAACTTTAAAATATCTCCAAGATTTCAAAGCATTCGGTTTTGTAATTCCTGATTAAATCGATAAAATAAATTCACGCATTCATTAATTTTTTTGAGTCACCCTGTATATGCAAATCCAAAAATATGAATGTAGTGATAAATCACAAGTACCGACTCATCATATTTTGTACCTTTTTGGATAGGATTTATTCAGCAAAATTTTGGGGTGACGTCATCAATTTTTTAGGGGGGAAGAGCAAATACACTTTGATAAAAAATTTACCATGCTTATGATAACTTTAAAACATCTCCAAGATTTCAAAGCATTCGGTTCTGTAATTCCTGATTAAATCAATACTGGAACGTTTACAAAAATCAGCTTTTGACATAAAATGCTTGCAAATTTGGAACAGAATTGGAATGTTTCTTGACAATCATGCCTAATACATTTTTGACTTGTATCTTTTAAAAAGAATTATTTCCGAATTTATAGCTATTTACAATTTACGACTTACTTCAAGAATAAATTCCGTATTAGAATTTTACCTGATGTATGTTGTTAACTTATATAAGGTACCTTACATCGAAACGAGTAATTTGTTTTTTAATATGACATTGCCTTTCTTTATCATTCTATTTGTCTAACAATTATTGTTGTGCAATTATACGCGTGTAAATGAAAATAACTTTACAATAACTTATTTATGGGTAAATTTTTTTACCAATTAATTTAAGTTGATGGTTATATGTAATGGTAATAATAGCCGCGTAAAATTCACTCACTGTTTAGGTATACCAGATATCAAAAGCTATTAAATCCAAATGTTACTGTTTATTTTTTTTATGTCTCCAGCGTAAGCTAATGAAGTATTGTAATCAAGTTCATCGGGCGACTGGCTACTTTTATGGCTTGTCAACGTTTCATGACTCTTATCATACGAAAACATAGGTCTCTCGTTTCCGGTTGATAAAACGCTGACCAACATTTGTAATCATCCTCCTCATCATATAACGTCATCTCCAACTTTTACAGCAATAAATGTTATATAAATTAAAAAAAATAACATACTTTTTCATTTGTTGTTTATTGAGTTTTTACCCTAAGCATCCAGATTGAATTGAATTACCATAACCCTAACTTCTTGAGATTTTGGAAACAGGATATACTACATAAAGAAAGTTAAAAGAATCTGAAGTAATGTAATGATACTCTAGTAATGTAGTAGTGTAATAACCTCGTTCCCTACTGTATAGTATTGGAGTTTTCTTTTTTGGTTGTCATTATTTTTCGAAATGGGCACTGGTTTCAGGTCGTTTTCAAAAAAACATAAATTTTTTGATATTACACTCTTGGGCCAAATCTCTGGGTTGTAAATTTGGTCAAGTAAATCCACGTCGGTTCCAACTTTAAAAGCTAGACTTCGTGCTTCCTCATGCCTTGGTTGTGGTTCTATGACAAAAGATTTGTCGGGAAATTTTGAATTCAAGTGACGTTTTATTTGGTCAGCGTTTGTGTCTAAGGCCACTCTACCTACATATATCCACATTTTACGAGCCGCTGCGCTAAAAGTTTGGTCATCGCTGATACTTGTATCCAATGCGTTCGGCATTTTGGTTCCAATGATTTTATAATTCCCGGTATTAGTTTTTCTGCTACTATTTTGGTCTTTCCTTGGCATTTTTACATAGTTCTTATCGATGTCATTTTCATGATTGGTTTTTTGCAATATGTTAGTATCAGTTTCTGGATTTAGATACAGAGTGCCTTCACATTTCGCTTCATTACTCTTTAAGACCTGATTCTGGAGTAATTTACTTACTGCAGCTGTGGATTCACTAATTTCTTTCACCAGAACATTATTCGTGTCTCGAAGCATGGTAATCTCCCTTCGAAGAAGTGCCAGCTCTTGCGTCAATTAGCCAATAACACGTGACGTCATGTTGTGGCGGGAACTCAGCGTTTGACAAGCGCCGTGAAACTCCATAAGCGACAATGTTAACATTTTCGCATTTTATTTAAAAGTGTGGATATTTATTTAGAATATAAACACGTGAATAGCTTCTTTCATATCTTTTCTGTGTAGCAGGGTGCTTTTTTTGGCGATTTGAGTTTAGAAATACATAATAAAAATAAAAATACAGAACACTGTTTTGGTCTGAATTCCTCGTCATTCAAAATACATCCGTGTGTTTTAAGCGGGAAATTGAAAATTAATATTTTCGTTTGAGGTTACTGTGACGGGTTTAAGTGAAGGTGTGTGATTGGTTTTTAAAGTATGGATAATTTAAGTGATTATGCACCATGTCTTTCCGTCAAAGACAAAAACAGATATGTACAAAAGTTAAACAATTTAAACGGCGTAGATCCTTATACAATGAGTGCAAGTGATTTTAGTTTGTGTTTAGACGATGTCCCTACCATAACAATGAATACCATTCTAAACTTTTTTATTTTTAGAGTAAGTAAAATAACCCACAATAAAACTCGTGCCTTCAAAAGTCTAGAGACATTTATTCAATTTTCTCTTTTTTAAACAACTGTGTCTTTCAACATTACAAGTATTATGCGTGGATTTATTTTGATATCCTAAATTTTGTGATGGAACATAATCAGGATGGTCCACATCCGACAAATCTGCAGGTTTACCTAAAAGAGCACCAATGTAGTAATTTGTTAGAAACTGTAAATCTAATAGGTAGGTACTGTACCTAAAATAAAATGATCCGAACAAACATAGGAATACTTTACTTTGGCTTCGTTAAATCCACTCGTTTCAAGGCTTTTAACCAAAGCTTCCGCCTTTTTCCCCATCCTTTATATATTTACCATTATTGTTGCTAATTGCTGCGAAAGGACTATAAAATTTGTCCGCATTTCTGGTGCTTCGATTTGCGCAACCCACAACAGCACAAAATTCAGGCATTTTCTCCTAAAATACAAAATATTATAATATTAAGATGCTAGTGTATTTAAAAAACATTGATGTACATTAACAAAGAATTAATTTGCAAAACAAATAATATAAGATGCATCGAAGTTAACCTGTACATCACATTGGAAAACATTATTTTTTAAGCATATTCAAACGTTATGGTGCGTTTTACAAATATCTACACAGTCTAGAAACTGTAACAAACTTACCAAACTATAAAAACACAGTTGACACACTCTCAAATTTAAATGAATTCCGAAAATATTAGCATTGACTCTTATGAGAAAACCGGCTAGTTGTCAAACGCTGCCATCTTGATGACCTCGGATGACGTCAGTGTATTTGGCTAATTCCCGTGTTTTTTCTTGCACTATTTCCTCGATTAAATTTCGAAGTTCGTCGGTAACACTAGGCAACTGTTTAGCACTACGTGTACTACCACCCATAGTTTTAATGTGTTTAATTAATTAATGAAAATTATAGCGCAGTGTAAAAATCACGCGCCCACTTTTTGGCAGTTCAGCAGATATATATATATAATATATTTTTACTTTAGGTGAGTGTGTCTAGATAATTGGTGAATCGCACCTACAATTTCTCAAATATGGTATTTTCGGTTACAAGGTTAGATTTATAGTAAATATATCGCAATAAAACGTCGCAATAACTCGCCATCCTGAAGCAACAACATTTTGAATTCCAACTGTCTCAACGAAAATAAGTAAACAACTATTTGCACTGTTGGAACGTGTACACTTAATCGAAGGTATAATGTTGAAAATTCGTAAAAATTGTTAGAAGTGGTTAAATACATAAAATTACGTACACAGTCATGCTTATTGCGATTCAATTCGTATAATCTTATCATTTGTTTACTGTTTGCAGCTGTTGGCAAAACTTCATTATGACAACTCTGAGCGCATCTTCCACGAGGCAAATATTCTGCGCTGGTCATAAAGAACTTCAGAATCCGACATTCATTCAGATGCAAGGTTGGTATTGAGCAAATTAAAAAGTATAAGCATATTCACCATCAGGTTCGTTTAATTTTTAGCAGCAATATAGATTTCGTGATTTAGATTTTTACTTCCCGATTGTAAGGTAAGGAAGTATTGTAATTGAGTCCATCAGGCGACTGGCTCTTTTCATATTTTATGGATGCATCATGATATCTAGAGTACGAAAAAATGGGTTTCGCTTTCCATCTGTCTGTCTGTCAATATCTCTGCCGTCTGTGAATTTTTTAGACAGATAATCTCCGAAACTACCGAATCGGTTGAAGTCAAGTAAAGAATAAGACAACACACTAAACATCTGTAGACTGCAGACGCAGCCTTCTTAGGTTTCATCAGTACAGCATATTTCAATGGTTGTCTATTAATTAAAGTATATATTTAAGCTTAAGGGTCCCCAGTCGTCGCCCGCAAAATCGGTTTCAGTGAGAAGAATTATTTTTTGTAACTATGCAACCCAAAGTACCGATCCACGGCAGGTAGCGACCCAAGAGAGGAGAGATTATGGTCACTGTAGGGAGTCCGTCATAAAATGCAAATCGGTAAACAACACCAGATAAGCTTATTTATTTTCAAATGAAGGGCACAGGGAAATAACCATCGAAATCCATTTGTATGTGTTTTGAAAGAAATTGAGTTGAAAGTTTAAAATGCTGCGGAAAATAGATTGAGAAACCCACAAGGTTCAGTCGAACACAACTTTTTATTTTCTTTATAATGTTTTAAAAATATATAAAATAAACTGTTTATGTTCAAATATAACAGCAAAAAAAATTGGTGGAAAATTGTTTCGACAGAACTTTCCTCGCACCGAAAATACAATGAAACATATCCAGCATTTTCGAGTTAAATTTTTACTTTAGGAACACAATTTTGTGATGAAATCATCAACATTTTGCAAGGACACGTAAATCAATATACATTAGACTAAAAATAACAGTATTCCAAAAATTTGTGGGAAAATGGAGTGAGTCGAGACTGATCTAATCAATAGAATAAATTGACTCATTCATTAATTTTTTTGGGCCACCTAGGTATATAGGCAAATCTAAAAAAATATTAAAAAAATTGGTCTAAAGAGTTTAGACAGTACTTCCCTCGCTGTCGGAAACGTGACGACTGCATGCCTATTATGTTTTTTTTTCGCAGTGGATTTCAAAGAATTCGGTTTTGTAGTTCCTGATTAAATCAATAAAATATATTTACGCATTCATTAATTTTTTTGAGTCACTCTGTATATGCAAATCCAAAAAATATAAATGGAGTGATAAATGACAAGTACAGACTCATCATATTTTGTACATTTTAGATATGATTTATTCGGCAAACTTTCGAGCTGACGTCATCAAGTTTTTGGAGGGGATAAGCAAATATATTTTGACTAGACATTTATTATGCTCTTTATGACCTTAAAACATCTGCAAGATTTCAGAGCATTCGGTTTTGTAGTTCCTGATTAAATCAATAAAATATATTTACGCATTCATTATTTTTTTTGAGTCACCCTGTATATGCAAATCCAAAAAATATGAATGGACTGATAAATTACAAGTACAGACTCATCATATTTTTACAGTTTAGATAGGATTTATTCGGCAAACTTTCGAGCTGACGTCATCAATTTTTTGGAGGGGATAAGCAAATATATTTTGACTAAACATTTATTATGCTCTTTAGAACCTTAAAACATCTGCAAGATTTCAAAGCATTCGGTTTTGTAGTTTCTGAGTAAATCAGTAAAATAAATTTACGCATTCATTAATTTTTTTGAGTCACCCTGTATATGCAAATCCAAAAAATATGAATGGAGTGATAGATCACAAGTACAGACTCATCATATTTTGTACATTTTAGATATGATTTATTCCACAAACTTTTGAGCTGACGTCATCAAGTTTTTGGAGGGGATAAGCAAATATTTTTTGACTAAAGATTTATGATGCTCTTTATAGCCTTAAAACATCTGCAACATTTCAAAACATTCTGGTTAGCAGATTAAAAATTAAATTTCAAAATGTTGTTTTATAATTTTGATTTTTTTTCCAAAAATCTGGACGTTTCGGGTGAAAAGTCGATTCAGAGTTGTAAACTACATGTGTAGGACTATGTTATTTTATACAATTGAAAACCCATTTACTATGTACAATTTTGAAGTGACGTCATCGCATTAGTGGTGGGGATGATTAGACAAATTTTGGTTAGCGTTTTACCATCTACATGATATTCTTAATAGAAGTACAAAATTTCACAACAATCGGTCGAGTACTTTCGGAGATTATCTGTCTAATAAAAATCCGGGACAACAGACGGACAGACGGACGGACAGACGGACAGACGGACGGACAGACGGACAGACGGACAGACGGACGGACAGACGGACAGACGGACAGACGGACAGACAGACGTAAATGGGAGACCTATTTCTTCGTCTTCTAGGGGTCATGAAAGATCGAGAAAACGTAAAAGTAGAGAGTCGGCCGACGGACTCGATTACAATACTTCCTTTGCTTACGCTCGGGAAGTAAAAATTGGTCTAAAGAGTTTAGACAGTACTTCCCTCGCTGTCGGAAACGTGAAGACTGCATGCCTTTCATGTTTTTTTTTCGCAGTAGATTTCAAAGCATTCGGTTTTGTAGTTCCTGAGTAAACCAATAAAATAAATTTACGCATTCATTTTTTTTTTCTTGAGTCACCCGGTATTAAGAAATTCAAAAAATTTGAATGGAATGATAAATCACAAGAAGAGACTCATCATATTTTGTATATTCTAGATAGGATTTATTCGGCAAACTTTTGAGCTGACGTCATCAGTTTTTTGGAGAAGATAACCAAATATATTTTGACTAAAAATTTATTATGCTCTTTACAACCTTAAAACACCTGCAAGATTTCAAAACATTCAGTTCTGTAGTTCCTGATTAAATCAATAAAATACATTTACGCATTCATTAATTTTTTTTAGTCACCCTGTATATGCCAATCCAAAAAATATGAATGGGGTGATATATCACAAGCACAGACTCATCATATTTTGTACATTTTGCATAGGATTTATTCGGCAAACTTTTGAGCTGACGTCATCAAGTTTTTGGAGGGGATAACCAAATATATTTTGAGTAAAGACTTATGATGCTCTTTATACCCTTAAAACATCTGCAACATTTCAAAACATTCGGATTAGCAGATTCAAAATTAAATTGCAAAATGTTTTTATAATTTTGATTTTTTTTCCAAAAATCTGGACGTTTAGGGTAAAAACTCAATTCGGAGTCGTAAACTACATGTGTAGGACTATGTTATTTTATACAAATTAAGACCCATTTACTATGTACAATTTTGAAGTGACGTCATCGCATTAGTGGTGGGGATGACTAGACAAATTTTGGTTAGCGTTTTACCATCTACATGATATTCTTAATATAAGTACAAAATTTCACAACAATCGGTCGAGTACTTTCGGAGATTATCTGTCTAATAAAAATCCGGGACGGCAGACGGACAGACGGACGGACAGACGGACGGACAGACGGACAGACGGACAGACGGACAGACGGACAGACAGACGGAAATGGGAGACCTATTTCTTCGTCTTCTAGGGGTCATGAAAGATCGAGAAAACGTAAAAGTAGAGAGTCGGCCGACGGACTCGATTACAATACTTCCTTTGTTTACGCTCGGGAAGTAAAAATTGTACAATTAAAATTTTTTATTTGCATTCGCGGCATGTGTAATTCATATAAATCTTTTGCCCTTCTAATATAAACACACACAGGAATAAATAGTAATATTGGAATAAGTTTACTGGAGATATCACGTAAAAACGTGCCTATAATACTCTACCTCATAGGTGGTGCGGAAAAGAGTATCAAAAAATTGGTCTAAAGAGTTTAGACAGTACTTCCCTCGCTGTCGGAAACGTGACGACTGCATGTCTATTATGTTTTTTTTCGCAGTAGATTTGGTTTTTTTTTGAGTCACCCGGTATATGCAAATTCAAAAAATATGAATGCAATGATAAATTACAAGTACAGACTCATCATATTTTGTATATTCTAGATAGGATTTATTCGGCAAACTTTTGGGCTCACGTCATCAGTTTTTTGTAGAAGATAATCAAATATATTTTGACTAAAAATTTATTATGCTCTTTATAACCTTAAAACATTTGCAAGATTTCAAAACATTCGGTTCTAGAGTTCCTGAATAAATCAATAAAATACATTTACCCATTCATTAATTTTTTTGGGTCACCTGTATATGCAGATCCAAAAACTATGAATGGAATGATAAATCACAAGAAAAGACTCATCATATTTTGTACATTTTAGATAGGATTTATTTAGCAAAATTTTGTGGTGACGTCATAAATTTTTTAGAGGGGATAAGCAAATACATTTTGATCAAAAACTTACCATGCTTATGATAACTTTAAAACACCTTCAAGATTTCAAAGCATTCGGTTTTGTAGTTCCTGAGTAAATCAATAAAATAAATTTACGCATTCATTAATTTTTTTGAGTCACCCTGTATATGCAAATCCAAAAAATATGAATGGAGTGATAAATTACAAGTACAGACTCATCATATTTTGTACAGTTTAGATAGGATTTATTCGGCAAACTTTCGAGTTGACGTTATCAATTTTTTGGAGGGGATAAGCAAAAATAAGTAAAGATTTATGATGCTCTTTATAGCCTTAAAACATCTGCAACATTTCAAAAGATTGGGATTAGCAGATTCAAAATTAAATTGCAAAATGTTGTTTTCTAATTTTGATTTTTTTTCCAAAAATCTGGACGTTTCGGGTAAAAACTCAATTCGGAGCCGTAAACTACATGTTAGGACTATATTATTTTATACAATTTAAAACCCATTTACTGTGTACAATTTTGAAGTGACGTCATCACATTGGTGGTGGCGACGATTAGACAAATTTTGGTTAGCGTTTTACCATCTACATGATATTCCTAATATAACTACAAAATTTCACAACAATCGGTCCAGTACTTTCGGAGATTATCTGTCTAATAAAAATCCGGGACGCAGACAGACGGACAGACGGACGTACAGCACTGCTGGTGTTAATCCTGTATGGCCCCTTTGAATGAAGTCCAAATTTCCTCGTTCCCCTCTCTGCCTTCTCACACGGATTCATTCATCTGATTTTCATAAGCAGAACTTGGACTTGTCGCTGAAGACGACACTGTTTCATTCATGCTCCCAGTGCGGTCTATCGTTACACCATTATCGTCCAGTGTGATGTGTGATGATTATTGCAGGACAAATTAAACAGAATAAATACACAAATTGGTCCATTTATTGGTGCTGGGTGCAGCACGTGAATCCCTCCACAAAACTCCTGGTCGTAGTGCGCGACCCCGTCACACGAGTCATCTTCGACTACACTCAGGCCGTATCCAAGATCCCCGAGATGAATCCCTTCGAACAGCTCGTCTTCTTTAACACCTCCATCGGCAGCATCGTGTCAAGTCCTAGGGGCCCATCAAGCTAGGGATTTACTCGCGCTAATTGAAATGATTTTATTCAGTGTGATGATTATTATATTCATAGCACAAATTAAACGGAATAAATACGTAAATTGCGCAATATATTTTACGAGTCTTTTGCTGGTGTCGAGATTTTAGTAAGTTTTTATTACATCTTCTACTGAGATTAGATGACAAAGCGAGGGCATGCTTATTCTTCGATAATCAATTTAATCAGTAAGTAATAACTTTCATGACAATGTTGTAAAATGCATCTACATACGCATTTGTTCATTTTTCACGAGCAACAACTTCATAAAATATTTTTTTAGATTTGCATATACAGGGTGACTCAAAAAAATTAATGACTGCCTGAATATATTTTATTTATTTAATCAGAAACTACAAAACCGAATGTTTTGGAATCTTGGAGATCTTTTACAGTTATCATAAGCATGGCAAATTTTTAAATAAAATGTATTTGCCTATTTCCTCTATAAAATTGTCACCCCAAAATTTTGCTGAGTATCAAAAATGTACAAAATATGATGAGTCTGTACTTGTCAGTTATCATTCCATTCATATTTTTTAGATTTGCTTAACAGGTAGCTCAAAAAAATTAATGAATTTGTCAATTTATTTTATTGATTAAATTAGGAATAGTTCACTCCATTTTTCCGACATTGGAGATACAATACTGTTGTTATTAATATTACATTGCACCAACCTAATTTGGTTGGCACAAAATTTTGTAAAGTAAAAACTCGTTTGAAACATAGGCGTAGCACACTTATCTACATTTACTTTAACATTACAGACGTGCATTTGTTTTGTTGCGCTGACTAGGTTCCGTGAATGTGGTATAGACAAGTTATAATCAACGAATTGTGAATTATAAAAAAAAGGTCTGGGCGAGCATCGGTATAGTTTACAGTTTCTCTGTTTGACTTTTACGTGTATAATCTCAACAAGTGATACGGCTTGTTGTCTTAAATTAAGAATGCTTATCATAAATGATTTTGAGTCGCCTCTTCTAATACATGCAGCATACGACAGTAAACTGTTTCGTTATTTTAGTTATTATAAATCAATATTCAAGACGACCCAATTCATTTTCCCCAAAAATTTGGGAATACAGAACTTTTATTTTTAGTATTACACTACATCATGTCATCAATGTCATCGCAAATTTTTTTTAAATTGCCCCGCTACAAAAATGTCCTGTATTTGTTTTTTATTGATCAGATTAAGAACTTCATTTTCTAAAAAATGTGAGAATACCCTCGTTTTAATTAACCATGATTAAATACGAATGGCCTAATTATTCATTTTAGTCCTCTGTTTTCAGGACACCACTCATTCAAATCAAACAAATTTCTACGTGACAATCTTTCCATGTGTAAACATAAACAAACGAGGTTAAGCATGTACACTGATAAGATTTTTTCCGTTTGTTATTTGTTTTGAATATATTTCATTTTGTGCTTGGAATTTACAACCGCACGGCGCAAACGAGGTGTCATTTACACCACTGGCTTTTAGTGTATAAAAGTTATCAGAAAACAAAAATTTTGTATAATTTTTCAAAGAAGCGGGATTTGTTAGACTGTACTTTAAGGGCGAGGGAAGTTCTGTCGAAGTAACCTTGCACCAATTTTTTTTAAATAGCTTCAGAACCCCAAAGCTCTTTCTGTTCACAAGTAAATTGCTATACTGCGCTGCTAGTATTAACTTGCTTTATGGTAACGGCTTCTGTATAATTTATTTTGTTTTTTTTCCAGATCACCGCATAATTTGGTCCCAGAAGCCCCAAAATGTATTCAGCCGAATAAGAAATTTTCCTTTAATAGGATTAACTGGGAATTGTATTAGATACAAATATTTATCTTTAATAAATTAATGAAAATAAGTTTTTTGTTGTTGATTTCATGTGATTGTACAATTCTAATTTTTAAAGGAAGGCACTAGCTCACTAGAAAAAGTGTAAAATAATACTGTAGTTTTAGATTAATTGACGGAATACTTGAAAAAATGAGAAACAGTCTTACCAAAATTTTGATTTAAATTAAAGGGGTAGTGAAATGGTTAAGACATATTAACTTAAAAGATATTAAAAAATGTTGCTTTTTGAAATGTAAACGACTTGTTTCTAATTTTATAAATAACTTCGAAATCAAACAGAAAATGCGAGCACGGGGTGACGTCATTCGTGGTTGCATCTCGGGCGGTCTTATGCACATAAACGTGTTATTCATCGTGAATAGTGTATGATTGTCGCTTGTCGCTTAAAATAAAAAATACCTCAATGCTGTGCTTACGGATGAGAAGTTAGGTATATAATACGGCTTCTAGACCCAGCTCAAATGAGGTCAAACTGGTCCAGCAGCCCCATTGCTTTTTACCGTTAGACCATTGACCTCTGAGGTCTGCATGTGTCGTCCCGAAAAAATAATAAAAAAATTTTTATGATGTAGATTACGAAAAAAACGTAATTTTATAGAAGTAAAATTGACAACACTGCACACACCTAATGCGGGAATACTCCTGGCCTACTTTCTGGTTTCTTAGTAACGATGCTGGGTGAAATCCACCTTCATTTTTTATCAGGCAAACATTGTTATTACAAAACAACACACCATATTTTTGTGCATTCTAACTGAAATGGTAATTAAACATGGCCATGGGCGAGAGAAATACTAACTAAAAGTTTTATTACTAGTTATTGTGATAATGAATGTGTAGTTTAGTTGTTAACCGTAGCAAAAAAAAAACAATTTTAAAATAATTGTAACTCCACCAAAATATGAGAAGGAATTTTTTTACTATTTTTCCTAGACTCACCAGTTGATTGTCAAGAGGTAACCTAACTCCCGTCAGGTCCGACCATAAACTTAATCTCTAACCCGAATTCCCATCAACGCTATATTTTACCTGCGTAGGGTCGCATGAATTCCCGTCAGCATTCAGATCTTACGTATAGTAGCCCAAAAGCTATAAGGTTATATGATCATCATAAAAGTAGTTAACCGCAAATAAATACCCCCTTTGTGTGGTTTGCACTAAGTTTACGGGTTGGCAATAAATCGTCTTCTAAACATTTCTTGCTCACATTTTACAGGGCCAGCTTTCAAAGCGACTGGTTATTTTGGAACTCTTTGTGGCTGCAGGTAATAGTAGTGGGTAGTTAGATATTTAGTGAAAGTCACCCCTGAACGAACCAACAGCAGCCGGTCAGCTGGAGTGGACACGTTATTTACGACCTTAAAACCTTTTCTATTGTAAACAACTTAACTTCGACACAATGGGTTAATTTTATGATAGTCATATAATCTTATAGCTTTTGGAGTACTTTACATAGATTTGTACATAATGAACACACACAAAGAAGGTATACCTTTTACCTTAGTGACAAATTCGAAAGTTTTACCAAAATTGTAACGTTAATTTAAAATTGTTATTAATTAACTTTTTTAAATACTTATGTGTAATTATTTCTTTATTATACATATGTATAACAATTCATAAAGTGTGGCTTAAAATTCAACTTTAAATTGATTGTGGACGAATAATATATTTGTGTATAAGGGCATCAGAATTGAAAACTGGTACTGTGAATTTTTATCTAGTTTTTTTTATAAATTAAGTTATTTTATTCTTAGCTTTTTTTATACCAAATAAAAAATGTCGTATCCAAAGTTTTCAAAATTAATCCAGTCATTTTAGCATAAAAAAGGGATCAACCTCGGAATGAGAGATAATGAGCTGGATTTTTGTATACACCTTAATTTTGGCATTTAAAAATTGTCTCAAAAGTCTCATAAAATCTCGTGTCTGCGTCGTAAGTTATTCAAGGTCAAAGGTCAAGAAAAACAGTTTTTTGCGATTATCTCACTTTCTATTGCTCCAATGATGTTAACATTTAGCATCATAATTGTAGAGCACAAAATTTGGGACAAATTTTATTTGAAACATTTTTCCATGCGCTCAATCGTTTTTAAGATAGAGGGTAATGAGGGCTCGTCCATACGTACTGTAATGCAATCAACCGTGAATATCTGTGAATACTATACCTTGAGTTTTGAATAATTTGTATTTTTAATCAATTAATACATTGTATTTAATAACATTTTACATATTTTCAATATATTCATAGAATAATACTTACCTAATTTGTGTAATTAAAAACTCATTTAATGAAATATTTATTGTATATCTCAATTTATTTATATCTTTAAAATGTGTAAGTTTTTAAAGGGTCGTAATTAATTGTGCATTATTTTTAATACTTTGTGCATTAAATTTTATACTGTGCGCAATAACATTTGTGCATTAAATTTACTATGTTGCGCCATAAGTTTTTGCATTTTGTGCATTCTATTAAGTGCAAATTGGAATAATAAAATTATTGTTTTGGGCAATGATTTTCTGTACTGCGTGCATTATTGAAACTGTATTGAAAATAACAAACAAAAATAGACCTGCTGTATTAAAATGTGTTTTATGAATGCATACAAAATTAACAAAAACACAAGATATTCATAGCAAAAAAGTAGCTAAACAAATTAAAAGTTTGGAAAAAATTAAAAAAGAAACTTAAAAAAAATATTCTTTCATCAAAAAACTCAATTACTAAACATTATTAATTTATTGAATAATAATTAATGCTTTTTTGGCTTTAGAAGGGCGGATTCCTTCCCTGCCAAACTGGCGCGAAGTGAAGCACATGACACGTCCCTTAAAGAGTGGGAGTGTAATGTCCACTTTCCTGTGAACTAATGCACATTTTTAGTAATTTAGGGAACATTTGAAATGCTCGTTTATTTTTTCTCAAATACAAATTGATTTATTAAAGAAACAGTTATTTTAACGAATGATCAATTTAATTAAATAATTCTAAATTGCATTATTTATTGCACAAATAGAAAAAATACTCTGCCATTAGTTTATTTATTCCCCTTTCAGTTTTACAAATGCTGAAATAGTTTCTTCTGTGCTGAAAAGTTTTTAATAATGCTGTGACTTATTTCACACTTCATTAAAACTAATGCGCATTTAAATTGTTCTCGTTTTTAAATACTTATTTTTCTATCATGATTACAACTGGAAGGTCTGGAAACAACGATTCGGGGCACCGAAGATGATGACGATGAAACACAAATTCCCGAACGTCCAGAAGATGACGGTGAAGAAGAAGAAAATTAATACTTTTGTTCTTTAAATTATTTATTAAAGATTTATAGATTTTCACTGCTATTCAATTTCAGTCGTAAGAAATGTATAGCTGCTGAATAAAGATAAAATTAAAATATATTAACTCGTTTTACTTCCTTAAAATTTACTTTAAAAAAATTGGTTTAAAGAATTTATTTAGACAGTACTTCCCTCGATGTCGGAAACGTGACGACTGCATGCCTATTGTGTTTTCTTTTCGCAGTAGATTTCAAAGCATTGGGTTTTGTAGTTCCTGAGTAAATCAATAAAATAAATTTACGCATTCATTTTTTTTGAGTCATCCAGTATACGCAAATTGAAAAAATATTAATGGAATGATAAATTACAAGTACAGACTCATCATATTTTGTACATTCTAGATAGGATTTATTCGGCAAACTTTTGAGCTGACGTCATCAGTTTCTTGGAGAAGATAACCAAATATGTTTTAACTAAAAATTTATTATGCTCTTTATAACCTTAAAACATCTGCAAGATTTCAAAACATTCGATTCTGTAGTTCCTGATTAAATCAATACAATACATTCACGCATTAAATTTTTTTTTGGGTCACCCTGTATATGCAAATCGAAAAAATATGAACGGAATAATAAATCACAAGAAGAGACTCATCATATTTTGTACATTTTAGATAGAATTTATTCAGCAAAATTTTGTGGTGACCTCATAAATTTTTTAGGGGGGATGAGCAAATACATTTTGATCAAAAACATACCACGCTTATGATAACTTTAAAACATCTTCAAGATTTCAAAGCATTCGGTTTTGTAGTTCCTTAGTACATCAATAAAATAAATTTACGCATTCATTAATTTCTTTGAGTCACCCTGTATATGCAAATCCAAAAAATATGAATGGACTGATAAATCACAAAAAGAGACTCACCATATTTTGTACATTTTAGATTGGATTTATTCAGCAAAATTTTGTAGTGACGTCATATTTTTTTTAGGGGGGACGACCAAATACATTTTGATTAAAAATTTACCATGCTTATGATAATTTTAAAACATCTTCAAGATTTCAAAGCATTCGGTTTTGTAGTTCCTGAATAAATCAGTAAAATAAATTTACGCATTCATTAATTTTTTTGAGTCACCCTGTATATCCAAATCCAAAAAATATGACTTATTCGGCAAACTTTTGAGCTGACGTAATTAAATTTTTGGAGGGGATAACCAATTATATTTTATAAAGATTTATGATGCTCTTTATAGCCTTAAAATATCTGCAACATTTCAAGGCATTCGAGTTAGCGACGGACTCGATTACAATACTTCCTTTGCTTACGCTCGGGAAGCAAAAATTAATATAACTTTCAGATATATAATAATATAATAAGTATAATATATTATGTAATAATAATATCTAAAAACTTACACATTTGAAAGATAAAGTACTTAATTATTTTCTACTTAAAACCTACTTTCAATAAATTAAGATATACCTACCATGAATATTTCATTTAAAGAGTTTTTATTACACAAAGTAGGTAAGTATCATTAAATGAATGTATTGAAAATATGTAAAATGTTATTAAATGGAATGTATTAACTGATAAATAATACAAATTTTTCAAAATTCAAGGTAGTATTCACAGATATTCACGGTTGATTGCATCACAGTACGTACGGATGAGCGCTCAAAAACGATTGAGTGCATCAAAAAATGTTTCAAACAAAATTTGTCCCAAATTGTGTGCTCTACAATTATGATACTAGATGTTAACATCATTGGAGCAATAGAAACCGAAATAATCGCAAAAAAATGTTTTTCTTGACCTTTGACCTTAAATAACTTACGACGCAGACACGAGATTTTATGAGACTTTTGAGACAACTTTTAGAACGCTAAAATGAAGGTATATACGAAAATTCAGCTTATTATCTCTCATTCCGAGGTTGATCGCTAATTTAACTGGACTAAATTATTGGGATTTATGTGTGATTAGAAAAAAAGTTCTAAAACTGAGGGAGCAACAGTGAAGGAAACCAAGGAAACTGGAAAAAATTGGTCTAAAGAGTTTAACCAGTACTTTCTTCGGTGTCGGAAACGTGACGACTGCATGTCTATTATGTTTTTTTTTCGCAGTAGATTTCATTTTTTTTTTTTGAGTCACCCGGAATATGCAAATTCAAAAAAGATGAATGGATTGATAAATTACAAGTACAGACTCATCATATTTTGTAGATTCTAGATAGGATTTATTCGGCAAACTTTTGAGCTGACGTCATCAGTTTTTTGTAGAAGATAATCAAATATATTTTGACTAAAAATTTATTATCCTCTTTATAACCTTAAAACATTTGCAAGATTTCAAAACATTCGCTTCTGGAGTTCCTAATTAAATCAATAAAATACATTCACCCATTCATTAATTTTTTTGGGTCACCCTGTATATGCAAATCCAAAAACTATGAATGGAATGATAAATCACATGAAAAGACTCATCACATTCTGTACATTTTAGATAGGATTTATTTAGCAAAATTTTGTGGTGACGTCATAATTTTTTTAGGGGGGATGAGCAAATACATTTTAATCAAAAAGTTACCATGCTTATGATAACTTTAAAAAACCTTCAATATTTCCAAGCATTCGGTTTTGTAGTTCCTGAGTAAATCAATAAAATAAATTAACGCATTCATTAATTTTTTTGAGTCACCCGGTATATGCAAATCCAAAAAATTTGAATGGAGTGATAAATTACAAGTACAGACTCATCATGTTTTGTACAGTTTAGATAGGATTTATTCGGCAAACTTTTGAGCTGACGTCATCAAGTTTTTGGAGGGGATAAGCAAATATATTTTGACTAAACATTTATTATGCTCTTAATAACCTTAAAACATCTGCAAGATTTCAAAGCATTCGGTTTTGTAGTTCCTGATTAACTCAATAAAATAAATTCACGTATTCATTAATTTTTACTTCCCGAGCGTAAGCAAAGGAAGTATTGTAATCGAGTCCGTCGGCCGACTTTCAACTTTTACGTTTTCTCGATTTTTCATGACTCCTAGAATACGAAGAAATGGGTCTCCCATTTTCGTCTGTCTGTCCGTCTGTCCGTCCGTCTGACCGTCCGTCTGTCCGTCTGTCCGTCTGCCGTCCCGGATTTTTATTAGACAGATAATCTCCGAACCGATTGTTGTGAAATTTTGTACTTATATTAGGAATATCATGTAGATGGTAAAACGCTAACCAAAATTTGTCTAATCATCCCCACCACTAATGCGATGACGTCACTTCAAAATAGTTCATAGTAAATGGGTCTTAAATTGTATAAAATAACATAGTCCTACACATGTAGTTTACGACTCCGAATTCAGTTTTTACCCGAAACGTCCAGATTTTTAAAAAAAAAATAAAAATCATAAAACAACATTTTGCAATTTAATTTTGAATATATTTGGTTATCCCCTCCAAAAACTTGATGACGTCAGCTCAAAAGTTTGCCGAATAAATCCTATCTAAAATGTACAAAATATGATGCGTCTGTACTTGTGATAAATCACTCCATTCATATTTTTTGGGTTTTTGCATATACAGGGTGACTCAAAAAAATTAATGAATGCGCAAAATTTATTTTACTGATTTACTCAGGAACTACAAAACCGAATGCTTTGAAATCTTGAAGATGTTTTAAGGTTATAAAGAGCATAATAAATGTTTAGTCAAAATGTATTTGCTTATCCCCTCCAAAAAATTGGAGACGTCATAATGAATGCGTAAATTTATTTTATTGATTTATTCAAGAACTACAAAACCGAATGCTTTGAAATCTTGAAGATGTTTTAAAATTATCATAAGCATGGTAAATTTTTGATCAAAATGTCTTTGGTCGTCCCCCCTAAAAAATTTATGACGTCACCACAAAATTTTGCTGAATAAATCCTATCTAAAATGTACAAAATATGATGTGTCTCTTCTTGTGATTTATCATTCCATTCAAATTTTTTAGATTTGGATATACAGGGTAACTCAAAAAAATTGGTCTAAAGAGTTTAGACAGTACTTCCCTCGCTGTCGGAAACTTAACGACTGCATGCCTATTGTATTTTTTTCTCATTACATTTTTGTAGTGGGAATTTAAAAAAAAATGCGATGACGTCATCAACATTTTTGCAAGGACACGTATATCAGTTGGGATAAATGTAGTGTAATACTAAGAATAAAATTATTGTATTCCCAAATTTTCGGGAAAATGAATCGGGTCGTTTTGAATATTGATTTGTTATAATCAATAAAATAACGAAACAATTTACTCACGTATACGGCGCCGGTGTGTAATATGTAGAGAGCGGATTTCTGTCGGGCTGGGCAAGGCCAAACTCGGTACAGCTCGTACGGGATGCGAAGTCATTGCGGTTACCGACTGCACTTCGTTTATTTGAGATTAGAATAACGCTGTTTCGTTGCACTCTGCTGTTAATTCCCGTTCTCATTTACTTAGCCGTTTGATTAATAAATCGTTAATTATATTTATGGAATTAGTACCGATTAAATTCAGTGATTATCTTTCACCCGCTATTGAGTCCCGGCGATCCAGCGCGTCCCCACCCATAATCGTGACGTAGCCCGACAGAAATCCGCTGTCTAGTAATATGAGAGGCAACTGATAATCGTTTATGTATAAACATTCTTAATTTAAGATGACAAGCGTAACAGCATACGTGAGAGTCAAACAGAGAAACTGTAAACAAAACGACCATCGGTTTTATTGCTTCTACTTCCGCTTATTATGTAAAACATTGAGTTTTATTTTAATTTTTGACGGCAGAATTCACAATTGGTTGATTATAAACATGTCTATTCCACATTCGCGGAACCTAGACAGCGCACACGTCTGTAATGTTAAAGTCGATGTAAATAAGCGTGCCACCCTTATGTTTCAACCGAGTTTTTACTTTAAAAAATTTTGTGTCTACCAAGTTGGGTTGGTCCAATGTAGTACTAATAATAAGTGTTGCCTTTAATTTAATCAATAAAATAAATTAACTTCATTAATTTTTTTGAGCCACCTCTTAAGAAAATCTAAAAAATATGAATGAAGTGATAAATCACAAGTACTGACTCATCATATTTTTACGCTTTAGATAGGATTTATTCGGCAAACTTTCGAGCTGACGTCATCAAATTTTTTGAGGGGGGATTAGCAAATACATTTTGATAAAAAAGGTAATGTGCTTATGATAACTTTAATACATCTCCTATATTTCAAAGCATTCGGTTTTGTAGTTCCTGATTAACTCAATAAAATAAATTCACGCATTCATTAATTTTTTGAGTCACTCTGTATATGCAAATCGAAAAAATTTGAATGGAATGATAAATCACAAGTACAGACTCATCATATTTTGTTAATTTTAGATAAGATTTATTCAGCAAAATTTTGGGGTGACGTCATCAATTTTTTAGGGGAGCAAATACATTTTGATTAAAAATTTACCATGCTTATGATAACTTTAAAACATCTCCAAGATTTCAAAGCATTCGGTTTTGTAGTTCCTGAGTAAATCAGTAAAATAAATTTTGCGCATTCATTAATTTTTTTGAGTCACCCTGTATATGCAAATCCAAAAAATATGAATGGAGTGATATATCACAAGTACAGACGCATCATATTTTGTACATTTTAGATAGGATTTATTCGGCAAACTTTTGAGCTGACGTCATCAAGTTTTTGGAGGGGATAACCAAATATATTTTGACTAAAGATTTATGATGCTCTTTAGAGCCTTAAAACATCTGCAACATTTTAAAACATTCGGGTTAGCAGATTCAAAATTAAATTGCAAAATGTTGTTTTATGATTTTTATTTTTTTTCCAAAAATCTGGACGTTTCGGGTAAAAACTGAATTGGGAGTCTTAAACTACATGTGTAGGACTATGTTATTTTATACAATTTAAGACCCATTTACTATGTACTATTTTGAAGTGACGTCATCGCATTAGTGGTGGGAATGATTAGACAAATTTTGGTTAGCGTTTTACCATCTACATGATATTCCTAATATAAGTACAAAATTTCACAACAATCGGTTCGGAGATTATCTGTCTAATAAAAATCCGGGACGGCAGACGGACAGACGGACAGACGGTGCTTTGAAATCTTGAAGATGTTTTAAAATTATCATAAGCATGGTAAATTTTTAATCAAAATGTATTTGGTCGTCCCCCCTAAAAAAAATATGACGTCACTACAAAATTTTGCCGAATAAATCCTATCTAAAATGTACAAAATATGGTGAGTCTCTTTTTGTGATTTATCAGTCCATTCATATTTTTTGGATTTGCATATACAGGGTGACTCAAAAAAATTAATGAATGCGTAAATTTATTTTATTGATGTACTAAGGAACTACAAAACCGAATGCTTTGAAATCTTGAAGATGTTTTAAAGTTATCATAAGCGTGGTATGTTTTTGATCAAAATGTATTTGCTCATCCCCCCTAAAAAATGTATGAGGTCACCACAAAATTTTGCTGAATAAATTCTATCTAAAATGTACAAAATATGATGAGTCTCTTCTTGTGATTTATTATTCCGTTCATATTTTTTCGATTTGCATATACAGGGTGACCCAAAAAAAAATTTAATGCGTGAATGTATTATATTGATTTAATCAGGAACTACAGAATCGAATGTTTTGAAATCTTGCAGATGTTTTAAGGTTATAAAGAGCATAATAAATTTTTAGTTAAAATCTATTTGGTTATCTTCTCCAAGAAACTGCTGACGTCAGCTCAAAAGTTTGCCGAATAAATCCTATCTAGGATGTACAAAATATGATGAGTCTGTACTTGTAATTTATCATTCCATTAATATTTTTTCAATTTACGTATACTGGATGACTCAAAAAAAATGAATGCGTAAATTTATTTTATTGATTTACTCAGTAACTACAAAACCCAATGCTTTGAAATCTACTGCGAAAAGAAAACATAATAGGCATGCAGTCGTCACGTTTCCGACATCGAGGGAAGTACTGTCTAAATAAATTCTTTAGACCAATTTTTTTAAAGTAAATTTTAAGTAAAACGAGTTAATATATTTTAATTTTATCTTTATTCAGCAGCTATACATTTCTTACGACTGAAATTGAATAGCAGTGAAAATCTATAAATCTTTAATAATTTAAAGAACAAAAGTATTAATTTTCTTCTTCTTCACCGTCATCTTCTGGACGTTCGGGAATTTGTGTTTCATCGCCATCATCTTCGGTGCCCTGAATCGTTGTTTCCAGACCTTCCAGTTGTAATCATGATAGAAAAATAAGTATTTAAAAACGAGAACAATTTAAATGCGCACTAGTTTTAATGAAGTGTGAAATAAGTCACAGCATTATTAAAAACTTTTCAGCACAGAAGAAACTATTTCAGCATTTGTAAAACTGAAAGGGGAATAAAGAAACTATTGGCAGAGTATTTTTTCTATTTGTGCAATAAATAATGCAATTTAGAATTATTTAATTAAATTGATCATTCGTTAAAATAACTGTTTCTTTAATAAATCAATTTGTATTTGAGAAAAAATAAACGAGCATTTCAAATGTTCCCTAAATTTCTAAAATGTGCATTAGTTCGCAGTAAAGTGGACATTACACTCCCACTCTTTAAGGGACGTGTCATGTGCTTCATTTCGCGCCAGTTTGGCAGGGAAGGAATCCGCCCTTCTAAAGCCAAAAAAGCATTAATTATTATTCAATAAATTAATAATGTTTAGTAATTGAGTTTTTTGATGAAAGAATGTTTTTTTTAAGTTTCTTTTTTAATTTTTTCCAAACTTTTCATTTGTTTAGCTACTTTTTTGCTATGAATATCTTATGTTTTTGTTAATTTTGTATGCATTCATAAAACACATTTTAATACAGCAGGTCTATTTTTGTTTGTTATTTTCAATACAGTTTCAATAATGCACGCAGTACAGAAAATCATTGCCCAAAACAATAATTTTATTATTCCAATTTGCACTTAATAGAATGCACAAAATGCAAAAACTTATGGCGCAACATAGTAAATTTAATGCACAAATGTTATTGCGCACAGTATAAAATGTAATGCATAAAGTATTAAAAATAATGCACAATTAATTACGACCCTTTAAAAACTTACACATTTTAAAGATATAAATAAATTGAGATATACAATAAATATTTCATTAAATGAGTTTTTAATTACACAAATTAGGTAAGTATTATTCTATGAATATATTGAAAATATGTAAAATGTTATTAAATACAGTGTATTAATTGATTAAAAATACAAATTATTCAAAATTCAAGGTAGTATTCACAGATATTCACGGTTGATTGCATTACAGTACGTATGGACGAGCCCTAAGATAGAGGGTATCTTAAAAACGATTGAGCGCATGGAAAAATGTTTCAAATAAAATTTGTCCCAAATTTTGTGCTCTACAGTTATGATGCTAAATGTTAACATCATTGGAGCAATAGAAAGTGAGATAATCGCAAAAAACTGTTTTTCTTGACCTTTGACCTTGAATAACTTACGACGCAGACACGAGATTTTATGAGACTTTTGAGACAATTTTTAAATGCCAAAATTAAGGTGTATACAAAAATCCAGCTCATTATCTCTCATTCCGAGGTTGATCCCTTTTTTATGCTAAAATGACTGGACTAATTTTGAAAACTTTAGATACGACATTTTTTATTTGGTATAAAAAAAGCTAAGAATAAAATAACTTAATTTATAAAAAAAACTAGATAAAAATTTACAGTACCAGTTTTCAATTCTGATGCCCTTATACACAAATATATTATTCGTCCACAATCAATTTAAAGTTGAATTTTAAGCCACACTTTATGAATTGTTATACATATGTATAATAAAGAAATAATTACACATAAGTGTTTAAAAAAGTTAATTAAAACAATATTAAATTAACGTTACAATTTTGGTAAAACTTTCGAATTTGTCACTAAGGTAAAAGGTACACCTTCTTTGTGTGTGTTCATTATGTACAAATCTATGTAAAGTACTCCAAAAGCTATAAGATTATATGACTATCATAAAATTATCCCATTGTGTCGAAGTTAAGTTGTTTACAATAGAAAAGGTTTTAAGGTCGTAAATAACGTGTCCACTCCAGCTGACCGGCTGCTGTTGGTTCGTTCAGGGGTGACTTTCACTAAATATCTAACTACCTACTACTATTACCTGCAGCCACAAAGAGTTCCAAAATAACCAGTCGCTTTGAAAGCTGGCCCTGTAAAATGTGAGCAAGAAATGTTTAGAAGACGATTTATTGCCAACCCGTAAACTTAGTGCAAACCACACAAAGGGGGTATTTATTTGCGGTCAACTACTTTTATGATGATCATATAACCTTATAGCTTTTGGGCTACTATACGTAAGATCTGAATGCTGACGGGAATTCATGCGACCCTACGCAGGTAAAATATAGCGTTGACGGGAATTCGGGTTAGAGATTAAGGGTCCCCAGTAGCAGACCGAAAAATGAGCTAAATAGATTTTTATTTTACGGCGGTAATTTCAACATTGAAAAAAAGATCGACATTTCAATTGATAGATTATGTCTAAATCTCTGGGGAACACACAATATTTTTTAAAATAAGTGATTGTTTAGTGTTTAATTAATCGTTCATTCTTCGAAGGAATTTGCATTTTTAGACGAGGAGAAAGCATTTTTCGCTTCAGCTTTTATATCAGTGCAAAGACAACATTCAGCTCTATGGGGAAGACCCGGTCATTTTTGTTTAAAATTTATATTTATCAAAATATTTGCGTTTTAAAAAAATACTGACTAATGAAATCAAATTGAAACTAGGCAACTCTATTTACAAAGGATTCGTTTCCATAAATGGTTGAGTTTGACACAGCAGGTAATCCGTCCAGGTACTTTCATAAACCGTCATAAACAACGGAATTGTGTTTCATACGCTAGATCCAGTGCTGTCGCGGCGATACTTTGATTACAAATATATTTTTATTTTGGACTATATCAACATAATATAACATTTCAAGATCACAAATCTGTGGTCCTGTGTTTGAAAAATTAAACGGGGTATCAAGAATTATTTTTTTAAGTAATATAGTAATATAGAAGTAGTTTTTTAACAAGCTGTAAACACTCCTAGCGACGCACTGGCTACGACCTTGTGGACCAGATCAAAGCGTCCCCGCTACTCGCCGTAAAACACACCTTGCTTCAACTGGGGAATTGCATCCGTAAGATAAATTTCCGCCTACTGGTCATAAAACTCATAAATACTTTTAGCTTACGAACATTGTTGAAACTCTTTTACAAGTCGACTTCTTTCATTGCTAACATAATTTGAATTAAAAGTATGCAAATTTTTATAATTTTATACATTCTACTAAAACATTTTCTTACAAAAAATTATTCCAGTAGTTTTTACTAATCTGTCATTCTATATATAAATCTATACACAAAACTGGCAAGATTTAGATTCTCATCACTTCACTAACCACTTATTTACCTGAACAATCATATTTATTTAAATTAAATTTTTTGATACTCTTTTCCGCACCACCTATGAGGTAGAGTATTATAGGCACGTTTTTTACGTGATATCTCCAGTAAACCTATTCCAATATTACTATTTATTTCTGTGCGTGTTTATAGTAGAAGGGGAAAATATTTATATGAACTACACATGACGCGAATGCAAATAAAAAATTTTAATTGTACAATCTTTTCTTTACAATTTGTCTAATGGGTTGATTTGTTTAATAACGAGAATCTACTCTCTCCAGAAGTAAGGCATAAAATAAAATTTTTCTCTCTATCTATTTCGCTCTATCATATTATTTTCCCAAAATTTATCATCCCGTTGAATTAAGCATTATTTAAATTGGACATTTTATATATTTCTAAGATAGCGTTTTTGTTTATGAAGCCGTCTGGCGATGCCGCTAAAAATGTACAAACCGCATTGTCTTACTGTCAGTTTGGTGTTACTGCAAAATGCTTCAGTTGCTCTTGCTTCATTTTCTATGCAAAGATTTTGGGAGAGTACATGCTGAACTAGATTTGCAGGGATGTAAAATGTTTTTCACAGTACAGTAGGATTAGCCGTGTTACTTGTTCTCTCATTTTGCAAATTTTACCAAAATAACGTTCGGTTAGTCTAAAGGATTTTTCTGCGCACCATTCTGGATTATTGCGCTCGCAAATTGTGTTTTGTTCGATTAAAAAGACATCAAGGTTTGAAAGTTTTTTGAGAAATACTTTTTGCGCTGTGACATATCAGGTATTTCAACTGCCTCGTTATTAGATACATCGTCGCCCGAGAACTTGTATGATCCAGAGACCGGAGCGCGCTCAGGCCAATGTCGACTCTATAAGCCTCCATAAATTCTGCGGGAAATAGTTATTATTTAGATGCTTTTGTTTACACACGTCTCACATGTTTCACTCGACTTTGACACTCAACTATTTTTTTTTGTTTAACTAAGAATTAATACTTTCACTGCGTTTGATACTAACGTCCTAAATTAGCAATACTAGTGGAACAGTAATCAAGCAATGGATTTTTTTGGGAAAGTACAGTTAATTTTTATGTTTTAGCAGCAATGTGTTCTATTTTCTATTAATTTTTAGGTACATATTTTTAGTCACAATTTTGGTAGTTATTTTTTACTTTTATTTTTAGCAATAACAAATAGTCCAAACATGAAAAAATAAAAAAAAATTAAAATCGGAAAATCTAAAATTTAGAAATCGAGAAATTGAACAATCGTATAATTGAAAACTAGAAACATCGAAAAACTGGAAAATCGAAAAATTAAAAAAAAAATGGAAAATCAGAAATATAATGAATTCCGAAAATTCAAAATCTGAAATATGCATAGAAGAACTAAAAACTGGAGAAATCGAAAAATCTAGAATTTTAAAAATTGAAAAATTAAAATATCGAAAAGTTGAAAAATTGCGAAATCGTATCAGTGAAACATCGGACAATTGAGAAATCGAAAAATAAGAAAATGGAGAAATCGAAAATTTGAAAAATGGAAAAATTGAAAATGTTAAAAATTAAAATACTGAAAAATTGAAACATCAAAAGTTGAAAAATCGAAAAACCGAAAAGTCGAAAAATCTCAATAATTATCTCAGGATTATGCTACTAAAAAATTGATAACATCATCTCAAAATTTTGCTGAATAAATTCTACTAAAAATGTGCAAAATATGATGAGTTTGTAATTGTAATTTATCATTGCATTGCATATTTTTTTAGATTGGCTTATATACCTAGATGGCTCAAAAAATTAATGAATGAGTCAATTTATTCTATTGATTAAATCAGTCTCGACTCACTCCATTTTCCCATAAATTTTTGGAATACTGTTATTTTTAGTCTAATCCACATTGATTCGCAGAGTGAACACGTTATATTTGTTCGTTACATTAATTGTTGTATTCGTTATAATAAATTGTTATCTTAAATCGTCTAAATACACAACAGATTGGCGCAGTCGAGTCGGTAACGAACAGCTTCGCGAAACGGTGCACACGCAAAGCAAAGAGGGAAGGAAGAGCGAAAAAAGAAAATGGCTTCCAGAGGAACAATAGAAACGTTCGACCCTACGAATCCACAAGCGTGGACTACATACTAAGAACGGCTAGAATTTTACATGGAGGCGCAGAAAATTGTAGCAGAGGAAGAGAAAAGAGCCGTTTTTCTCAGCGTATGCGGCCCAGCCACATACGAGATCATAAAGGCCCAAGCAGCCCCGACCGCTGTGAGACAAAAGAAGTACGAAGAAATCATAAAGCTCCTGCGAGATTATTTCGTCCCCAAGACGTCATCGATAGTAAGCCGTTTTCAGTTTCATAGAAGAGAGCAGAGATCAGGGGAATCCATTTCCACATTCATTGGAGAATTACGGCAACTGGCTGAAAAGTGCAATTTTGAAGCCGGTACACTCAACGACATGTTACGAGATAGATTGGTGTGCGGCGTCAGAGATGAAAACCTACAGCGTCGCCTATTGGCAGAAGAAACGCTCACATTTGTAAGTGCCCAATCCATTGCAATCGCACACGAAGCAGCGCTGGCGCATGCATCTTTGTTAAAGGAACCTGTTTTACCCGCATCCCAGCAAACGTCATCTGTCAACAAGCTTTCCTATAATACCGACCAAAGACGGAAATTGACAGATGAACAAAAACAAAATGGACGCCATGGAAAAATGAACAAACCTTGTTTTCGTTGCGGAAAATCAAATCATTCGCTTGATCAGTGCACATTCAAAGGGGTGGAATGTCATTTTTGTAAGAAGGTAGGCCACATAGAGAGAGTTTGTTTATCTAAGAAGAGACAACAGAGACAACAATCTACAAGGATGAAACAGTCATCGACACATCAACAAACCAGCGTCAAAGTCGATGAGCGCAATGAATACAGCATGTACAACGTCCTCGACGAGTCAAGCAAGTCGTCACCGCATATAGTAACAATCGAACTAGAAGGAGTTCCATGCAAGTTTGAAATAGACTCAGGTGCTGCACATTCGGTAGTTGGGAAAAGTACTTTCGAACAAGTGAGGCGTACAGCAAACAGCCTACAGCTAAGACAACCAAATGTGATACTGAAAGATTACCAGAAACAAAACATTGATCTTTTAGGTGCCTGTGATGTAACCGTTAAGTTCAAGTCGAGATGTCAACGACTAACCCTCATAGTGACGGAACAAGATCATGCAAACCTCTTAGGTCGTAACTGGTTTGAGGCATTAGGCATAGCCGTGGTTGGTATAAATTTTCAGACAGCAAAGGTCACTGATTTATATCAAGAATTCGAAGATGTCTTTTCACATGAATTAGGCAAATTTAAGGGCCCTCCTGTATCCTTCAATCTAGATGAAAACATCAAACCGATTATTTGCAAGGCAAGAAAAGTGCCATATGCCATGAAGCCTCTCATTGAGAAAGAGTTAGAAAATTTGGAAAAACAAGGTGTGCTAGAACCTGTAAGCCACCCAAATTGGGCAACACCCATTGTAGCTGTAATGAAGTCACCCACAGAAGTGAGAATTTGTGGGGATTACAAATCCACATTGAACACGGTCCTCCACACAGACACCTATCCGATTCCATCAGTACAGTCAATGCTAGCAGTTCTAGCAGGGGGAAAATACTTTGCTCGACTGGATCTCCGACAAGCTTTCCAGCAACTGACCGTGACAGATGAGACTGTAGAAGCCCAAACCTTAATAACGCATAAAGGTGCTTTTAGAGTGAAGAGATTGCAATTTGGCATTAACATTGCTCCACATATTTTCCAAAGATTTATAGATCTTAGATTAGCGGGAATCCCTGGGGTTCTACCATATTTTGACGACATTTTGGTAGTAGCCTCCTCAATGGAAAATCTAGAAATGCGTCTGCGAGCAATATTATCAAGATTTAGAGAAGATGGGCTCCGGTTGAGAAAAGAAAAATGTATTTTGTTAACGAACAAAGTGAAATTCTTGGGGTACGAGATTACAGAAGAAGGTACTCGGCCCTCCGAAGAAAAGAAAAAAGCTATAATAGAAGCTCCGACTCCAAGAAATGTAGAAGAACTGGCAGCATTCCTGGGTATGCTCAACTTCTATAGTATTTTCCATAAGAATAAGGCAGAAATAGCCGAACCCCTACATAAGTTGTTACGAAAGGAAACAAAATGGAAATGGGACAACAAGCAGCAACAAGCTTTTGAAAAACTGAAACTTCTTCTGTCCTCGTCAGAAGTCTTAGCCCACTACAATGAGAAATTCGAGCTAATTTTGACTTGTGATTCCAGCGCTTATGGAGTAGGTACTGTCCTTAGTCAGAGAGATGACCAAGGTTTTGAAAGACCTATTGCCTTCCACAGCCGTACACTGTCTTCAACAGAGAGAAATTACTCACAGCTGGATAAAGAAGCCCTAGCAATCTTGGTGGGTGTCAGAAAGTTTCATGACTACTTGTATGGTCGCACATTCGAAGTAAGAACCGACCATAAACCGCTATTGGGAATTTTAAGTGAAAAGAAGCCGTCAGGAGAAATCCTGTCACCTAGAATGCTTCGATGGTCACTCATTCTGAGTGCATATGATTATAAATTATGCTACGTCCCTGGAAAACAAATCCCGCAAGCAGATGCGCTGAGTCGGCTTCCTCTAAACCATCCAGAGATCCAGATACCGGAAGAAGCCAGTGTATTGATGTTAGAAAGTATGCCAGAACCACTTTTCACTGCCAAGCAAGTCGCAGATCAAACAAATAGAGATCCGATACTCTCTAGAGTACTTCATTGGACATGGCATGGATGGCCAGACTCAAAAGAAATCCCTCAAGAGTTCAAGCCATTTCTAACCAGAAGAAATGAGATCTCAGCCTACAAGAATTGTTTATTAGTAGACAACAAGGTTATTATTCCACCAGGAGGGAGGGAAGAAGTCCTCGATCTTTTACATAGCGGCCACCCAGGTATTGTGAGAATGAAAGCACTAGCAAGGTCATACGTTTGGTGGCCGGGAATTGACCAGGCCATTGAAGAGAGAGTGAGCAAATGCCACGCGTGTCAAGAGTCCAGACATATGCCACCCAAGGCTCCCGTTTTTCCATGGGAATGGGCCAAAGCTCCGTGGACACGTCTACATATAGATTTTGCGGGTCCCTTTCAAGGTCATATCTTCCTCATAGTGGTATGCAGTTACAGCAAGTGGCTTGAAGTCAGAAAGGTCCCTTCAACATCCACAGAAGCAACTGTCCGAGTTCTTAGGGAATTGTTTGCAACCCACGGCATCCCTGAGGTCATAGTAAGTGACAACGACACAGCCTTCACTTCGGAGGAATTTCGAGTCTTTGTAGATAGAAACGAAATCAGACACACTCGCATTGCGTCGTATCACCCCAGCTCCAATGGGCAAGCAGAAAGACTAGTCCAAACCACCAAAGAGAGTTTGAAAAAGCTTGCCTCTGGAGACATTTATACAAAACGGAGTCGATTCCTCCTTCAGCACCACATAACCCCAAGCACTGTAACAGGGCGCAGTCCAGCAGAAATACTGATGGGACGAAGATTGAGAACAGTTTTGGATCGAACTCATCCAGAATCCATGCCACATCGTAACATGAAAGAACAATCCCCGTTGCCATCACGACAATTTAGACCTGGTGATAAAGTTTATTCGAAGAATTATAGACCCGGTCCAAAGTGGATACCAGCCACTGTTGATGAAGCGTTTGGTCCAGTTTCCTATAAAGTCGTAACATCCACTGGCCAGGTTGAGAGGAAACATGTGGACCAACTTCGTCTGAATAGAAGGGCTGTACCGCCTTCTACCTCTGCAAGTAGCTTGCCTTTGCCTTCCACGTCGACGTCGTCAAGTGATCAACGAGGGTCAATCATCGAAACCCCTGAAGCAGAGGCCGCGCCATCTTATGGGCAGTCCGAGAAGTCGCAGAGATATCCCCAACGTCAACGTCAACCCCCGAAGCGATTAAATGACTTTGTCCAGGAGGGAGGGATGTAGTGTACCGCCCTGATGCGCAGGTCCGCGGAGAAGCCGCGAGAGGGCAGGTCGATCGTAGCCATGGCAGAGTGAACACGTTATATTTGTTCGTTACATTAATTGTTGTATTCGTTATAATAAATTGTTATCTTAAATCGTCTAAATACACAACAATTTATATGTACTTACATATAACATAATTTTGGATATTATATACAGGTAGATGCCTGTAATACTATAACACTTTTTAGTCACCTACTAAACATGACACATTTCGCTTAACACGTTACATACATAGTGGGTTGCAGAAAAGTCTTATAGTGAAGCACCCTGTATGTTATACATACGCGGTGACTTCCAAATAGATTCGGAAAAAAAAACTTTTAATTGTCACACGGATTCAAAGTAATTAAATTGCTGCTCCAGTTTCAAGAAACAAATACGGAACATCTTGTTGAATGTAAATGATGCGGCAATGATTTATTCAGTTTCAATTGTGACTAAATTTTTTCTTTATTTTTGCTGTGTGTTGCTTAGATGAAAACAAATGGCACTGAATGAGGTGTAGATCTTGATATTTTTTCCCCTGAATTAGGACTAGATAAAAGAAATTACTTAAAATTTTCTCTACTTCGTGATGTTGTGGTTTTATTTTCCGAACTTATTTCAGAGTCACTCGATATATACACATAAAAATATTTTCTTCTTTTCTTATTTCAGGAACTGCTATCGTCCCAGATAGGTGGTAATGGGAAAAAGAACAATGTGGGGGGTATATTAAAAAAAAAAAAATTCAGTGAATTTGCTGTAGCTTGTTTGTTCGGTAGGAAAATTCCAAAATGGCTGGGACAAAAACAATGAATATTATGAAAGGTATTTTTTTTTTGCAATAAGTAGGTATAATTATTACAATTTTTATTTTTGAAGAAATTACAATGAAGACCCATTCCACAATAGAAAAAGAAGTAGAACAACGCTGCTCAGAGTGGCTACGGCATTCTAGTCAACGCCTGAAGAAAGAAAAAACAACGACAGTTTATAGTTTCTGTGTCTTTTTTTAAGTGTAAATTATATTGTATTATTTTCGAATTAGGAAATCATATATACATATATTTATTTATTTATATTATGAATTTATATTAATTTTTATATTTTATTACTTATTACATATTATATTTTTTCAAACATTGAATAAAATAATAATTTACTGTAAGCTCTAAATTTTACTCTCCATATCCATATCCCTAAATGGTAACTAGATTTTCTGAAATGCCTAATCATATCGCATAGATCATGTTAATAAAATATACTGAGTCATATGTTTACGATGTTGCGATATATACGTAACGTCTATGTCCATTTAATACGTTATATTGGCGTTTAAAATAAAACGTAACAGATACATACAATATAGAGAATCTAGCGACATACTAACACAACGTTATGATGATGTACCAGCGAGCACGTCTCTAGTCTGAAACAGTGTGGATGTCACCAGTATGTTACAAGCATGGGTCACTGTTGATTACATTACATAGCACAGGGAAAGCAAATGTACGCAGTTTGGGATGTAACAGCTAACAAGATCGTAGACAGAGTTAAGTGGCATTAACATCGTTACGACATAACTGTGTTTACTGGGTAATCAAAGGTTTTGCTACTATATGTGTAAAGTGTATAAAAATGGGCGAAACGCTCGAGAAACCTCTGTGCTGTTACTGCAGTAATCCTGCTGTAAAAAAATTGGTCTAAAGAGTTTAGACAGTACTTCCCTCGCTGTCGGAAATTTGACGACTGCATGCCTATTATATATCAACATTTTTGCAAGGACACGCATATCAGTTGGGATAGATGTAGTGTAATACTAAGAATAACGAAACAATTTACTCACGTATACGGCGCCGGTGTGTAATATGTAGAGAGCGGATTTCTGTCGGGCTAGGCAAGGCCAAACTCGGTACGGCTCGTACGGGATGCGAATTCATTGCGGTTACGGACTGCACTTCGTTTATTTGAAATTAGAATAACGCTGTTTCGTTGCACTCTGCTGTTAATTCCCGTTCTCATTAACTTAGCCGTTTGATTAATAAATCGTTAATTATATTTATGGAATTAGTATCGATTAAATTCAGTGATTATCTATCACCCGCTACTGAGTCTCGGCGATCCAGCGTGTCCCCACCTATAATCGTGACGTAGCCCGACAGAAATCCGCTGTCTAGTAATATGAGAGGCAACTGAAAATCGTTTATGTTTAAACATTCTTAATTTAAGATGACAAGCGTAACAGCATACGTGGGAGTCAAACAGAGAAACTGTAAACAAAACGACCATCGGTTTTATTGCTTCGACTCCCGCTTATTATATAAAACATTGGGTTTTATTTTAATTTTTGACGGTGGAATTCACAATTGGTTGATTATAAACATGTCTATTCCACATTCGCGGAACCTAGTGAGCGCATAAAACAAATGCAGGTCTGTAATGTTAAAGTCGATGTAAATAAGCGTGCTACCTTAATGTTTCAACCGAGTTTTTACTTTAAAAAATTTTGTGTCTACCAAACTGGGTTGGTCCAATGTAATACTAATAATAAGTGTTGCCTTTAATTTAATCAATAAAATAAATTGACTTCATTAATTTTTTTGAGCAACCTCTTAAGAAAATCTAAAAAATATGAATGGAATGATAAATCACAAGTACAAACTCATATTTTTTGCATTTTAGATAGGATTTATTCAGCAAAATTTAAGGGTGACGTCATCAATTTTTTTAGGAGGGATGCACAAAAATATGGTGTGTTGTTTTTGTAATAACAATGTTTGCCTGATAAAAAGCGAAGGTGGATTTCACCCAGCATCGTTACTAAGAAACCAGAAAGTAGGCCAGGAGTATTCCCGCATTAGGTGTGTGCAGTGTTGCCAATTTTACTTCTATAAAATTACGTTTTTTTCGTAATCTACATCATAAAAATTTTTTTATTATTTTTTCGGGACGACACATGCAGACCTCAGAGGTCAATGGTCTAACGGTAAAAAGCAATGGGGCTGCTGGACCAGTTTGACCTCATTTGAGCTGGGTCTAGAAGCCGTATTATATACCTAACTTCTCATCCGTAAGCACAGCATTGAGGTATTTTTTATTTTAAGCGACAAGCGACAATCATACACTATTCACGATGAATAACACGTTTATGTGCATAAGACCGCCCGAGATGCAACCACGAATGACGTCACCCCGTGCTCGCATTTTCTGTTTGATTTCGAAGTTATTTATAAAATTAGAAACAAGTCGTTTACATTTCAAAAAGCAACATTTTTTAATATCTTTTAAGTTAATATGTCTTAACCATTTCACTACCCCTTTAATTTAAATCAAAATTTTGGTAAGACTGTTTCTCATTTTTTCAAGTATTCCGTCAATTAATCTAAAACTACAGTATTATTTTACACTTTTTCTAGTGAGCTAGTGCCTTCCTTTAAAAATTAGAATTGTACAATCACATGAAATCAACAACAAAAAACTTATTTTCATTAATTTATTAAAGATAAATATTTGTATCTAATACAATTCCCAGTTAATCCTATTAAAGGAAAATTTCTTATTCGGCTGAATACATTTTGGGGCTTCTGGGACCAAATTATGCGGTGATCTGGAAAAAAAACAAAATAAATTATACAGAAGCCGTTACCATAAAGCAAGTTAATACTAGCAGCGCAGTATAGCAATTTACTTGTGAACAGAAAGAGCTTTGGGGTTCTGAAGCTATTTAAAAAAAATTGGTGCAAGGTTACTTCGACAGAACTTCCCTCGCCCTTAAAGTACAGTCTAACAAATCCCGCTTCTTTGAAAAATTATACAAAATTTTTGTTTTCTGATAACTTTTATACACTAAAAGCCAGTGGTGTAAATGACACCTCGTTTGCGCCGTGCGGTTGTAAATTCCAAGCACAAAATGAAATATATTCAAAACAAATAACAAACGGAAAAAATATTATCAGTGTACATGCTTAACCTCGTTTGTTTATGTTTACACATGGAAAGATTGTCACGTAGAAATTTGTTTGATTTGAATGAGTGGTGTCCTGAAAACAGAGGACTAAAATGAATAATTAGGCCATTCGTATTTAATCATGGTTAATTAAAACGAGGGTATTCTCACATTTTTTAGAAAATGAAGTTCTTAATCTGATCAATAAAAAACAAATACAGGACATTTTTGTAGCGGGGCAATTTAAAAAAAATTTGCGATGACATTGATGACATGATGTAGTGTAATACTAAAAATAAAAGTTCTGTATTCCCAAATTTTTGGGGAAAATGAATTGGGTCGTCTTGAATATTGATTTATAATAACTAAAATAACGAAACAGTTTACTGTCGTATGCTGCATGTATTAGCAGAGGCGACTCAAAATCATTTATGATAAGCATTCTTAATTTAAGACAACAAGCCGTATCACTTGTTGAGATTATACACGTAAAAGTCAAACAGAGAAACTGTAAACTATACCGATGCTCGCCCAGACCTTTTTTTTATAATTCACAATTCGTTGATTATAACTTGTCTATACCACATTCACGGAACCTAGTCAGCGCAACAAAACAAATGCACGTCTGTAATGTTAAAGTAAATGTAGATAAGTGTGCTACGCCTATGTTTCAAACGAGTTTTTACTTTACAAAATTTTGTGCCAACCAAATTGGGTTGGTGCAATGTAATATTAATAACAACAGTATTGTAATCATCCCCACCACTAATGTGATGACGTCATTTCAAAATTGTACACAGTAAATGGGTTTTAAATTGTATAAAATAATATAGTCCTAAACATGTAGTTTACGGCTCCGAATTGAGTTTTTACCCGAAACGTCCAGATTTTTGGAAAAAAAAATCAAAATTATAAAACAACATTTTGCAATTTAATTTTGAATCTGCTAATCCGAATCTTTTGAAATGTTGCAGATGTTTTAAGGCTATAAAGAGCATCATAAATCTTTACTTATTTTTGCTTATCCCCTCCAAAAAATTGATAACGTCAGCTCGAAAGTTTGCCGAATAAATCCTATCTAAACTGTACAAAATATGATGAGCCTGTACTTGTAATTTATCACTCCATTCATATTTTTTGGATTTGCATATACAGGGTGACTCAAAAAAATTAATGAATGCGTAAATTTATTTTATTGATTTACTCAGGAACTACAAAACCGAATGCTTTGAAATCTTGAAGGTGTTTTAAAGTTATCATAAGCATGGTAAGTTTTTGATCAAAATGTATTTGCTTATCCCCCCTAAAAAAATTATGAGGTCACCACAAAATTTTGCTAAATAAATCCTATCTAAAATGTACAAAATATGATGAGTCTTTCTTAATATATTTGTATATATCGTCTACGTGAAATTCATAAATTAGGCTGTCAGTGTCGGTATAAAGTAACTTAACATTATTTTTAAATGTTTTTTTAATATAGTCATAATGAAATTCATAGAGAAAAGTTTTAGAAATATCTAAAATGCAAAAACCAACATAAATTGGTTTATTCAAATATACTTCTAATTTACTCATTTCGATTATTGCTGAATCATCGTCAAATACAACAGAACTGTGAAAATTTGGTTTAGATATAAGAGAACGAACTCCCCATCTTCCCTCCCATTTACTAACCAATCGAATATCGCGATATTTTCTTACATTTTCCATGCATTTACCATAAATAGCATTAATCATTAATTTAAAAAAATCTTATTCAAAATCGTTCTTTGCTTGCTGCCTAAGTTTTGTATTTAAATCTATATATTCCTTTAACCACGCAGATTGTTTGAATTTCATAACACGATGTACACATTTTATTTTCATACCAAATTTTGTATACATTTTTAAATTCCGATAATGAATAATATAATTTTTCTTGGGATATAAAGTCAACAATAACTTCTTAAGTTTAGATCTTGAAATGGGCGGTATCATATGCTCTGGAGCTAATGGTAAATCACTATGAATTTCATGTAAATCTATTGGATAATCTAAATCGCATTCAATAATATAACCGATTGCTGAATTTTCTGGGGTATCTAAGATATCAGCTATATTGAAATTTTCTACAAACTCAAATTCTCCATACGGTAAATATTGAGACATTGCCGCTCCGTAAAGGTTGTTAACATCAAAATACATTAAATAGGTACTATCTTTCGAAGGATCATATTCTTCTTTTGGCATGTATTTGTTATTGGCTTTACCGTATCTATTGGAACACTGCGAAACTCCACCTCTAATACCTCTTTCTACAAATAGAACTTTATCTATATCCGTTAAAAGTTCTAGTTTAATTTCTGTTGTTTTTAACATAGCATCAAATGTTAGGCCCGGAGCAGTATAATCATGCAACGGATCAAGTTGATAAGTATTTAAACAAGTAGTTCGAAAAGCTTCAAATACATCGGCTAGAAGAAGCACATCAGTTTTTAAATATAAATCAGAATATTCTCCTAATGTATGAATATTAAAAGTATTCCATACATTGGTAGCATGGGAATAATCTTCATATTTAATATTTTCATCGTATAAGCGACTATAGAAATCCTCCTTTTCGGGCAATTTTGTTTCAAGTAGTTTCTCCCAAGAGTTTATATAATCGTAAGGAAACACTCCCTTTCTGTTTAACAAATCAAATTCTTCCAAATTATTACAATTTGCCAACGTAATAATTTTCTGAGAATTATCTAAATTGGAGGAAAGCTTGTCTAAACTATGTGGCATAAATCTGAAAGAATCAATAAACCGTAAACTAACTTTCGTGTCTTCGACAAATTTAGTAAACGAGATATATCTTTCTTTGTTAATGGGAAGTAACTTAATATCACCTTTTATTGAATTTGAAAGTTCTTTAATAAAAAAATGGGCGTCATATCCGCTCATATTATGAAAGACCATGGGTATAACACAAATATCTTTATAATTTAAATTACAACTTTGATGGGCAGCGCCTCTATACATTCCAGTTAAATGACTATGATCGCGTACTTTTATGTTATTTTCCGAAAATCCTTTTTTACATATATGACATATTTGGGAGGATTCAAACTGCTCACGTTCTTCCGTAGTTAATGTTTCCATAGAAATAACGTTCTGAAATTTATCGTTGCAAAAATGAGCCATTCGATGTAACTCCTGAACGAACCATTGAATGCAATTTTTACCTCGATACAAACGAAATTTAGAAAATGAATTATCATATGAGCAGTGAAAATAGTAAGCAATGCTGTGCGCAATATGTTTTTGATAAGTTTCGGTCTTATTCGTGGTGGACATATGCTGTTTGGTACAATCAAGAAGAATACTCTCGAGATCTGCATAAATAGTAAAAGGTACTTTTTCTTGATGTCTATAATTTTGAAAATACAAGTAATTTTCGTTTTCTGTTGGCAGTCTTATGGAATATTTATTAATACTCTGGCATGAAGTTTTATGTTTTTGGAGCAATTCCTCTGTGGCGAAATGATTTAAGCATCTTTCGCATATATGAAATTTACATTTATGGAGGGAAAGTTGCGTAGCTAAAAGAGCTGACAAATTTTTGATCCATACGAAATGATAGAGCAATTGTTGATCTTCAAAGTTATCATTACTGTTATTAGTATTTTGTATTTGTCTTTCAGCGGGTAGCATAAGCAAATTAATTGCTTTATAAGAATTTGAAAATCTAGTGCTTAAACGACAAGGTAAAATTTTTTTCTTCTCGATGCAGTATAAATTAATGGCAAGATTGTTGAGTTCCTCAAATTTTTGAATGTCTTTAATTGTGATTGGGAAGTCTAAATTATCATATTTCAACACATTTTTGAAATGAGGATACGATGATTTTCGGTCTGAATGTTTATCGGTAGGGAATAAAGCCGAAACTATGGCCCAAAGAAAACAATATTCATCATTATTTTGTACATTAATTATTGCATGTTTTTTTTTTATAAAATCTGGTGTGGATACAAAAGTTGAATAGCCGAATTTAATTGGGTCGTATTTATTTATGTTAATTTTCAATCCTAAAATTTCATACAACGCCCAACCGGAATCCTTTTCTGCAAATTCGTCTAATTTTTTCATGATTTTATCAATGACGTTTTCTTCGTACCATTCCTTTAAATTTGTGTATTGATCAATGTGTTGACTTTTTGTTACATTTACCTTAAGCATTGAGTTTTTCCGTTCTTTTTTAATTCTAAACATAAAGCATTTAAAAGATTGTTGAAAAAACTGAAGAGGATCTTTAATGTGGTGGTTACTTATAAATCCTGTACGAATTCGTTGTTGAAAACAGGATTCGTCATCCTGCCATGTTACATTAGTCACCGGTTTAAATTTGACTGTTTTAATATAGCCTTCACCAGTTTTTATAGATAATTGTTTTTTCTTATTTAAAAGCTTTAGGCGATAAAATTTCAAATACGCCAAACTTGTTTCTAAGGAATTTGCGTTTTCCAACATATTTTCTCGATGGATTTTACATTTGAGTGCTTTTCTAATTATTCTAATACTGGTATTGATATAAACTAAAAAATGTTTAGTTTCTTCGATTGTTTTGATTTTACTTATGTATTCATGAATTAGCTTAAGAGAGTTTTTACATATAGCCGTCACTGATTCTTGTGATTTCATTTTTTGTCGTGAAACTTGCTCACCACAGCAGAAAAAAAGAAACACTACTATTTCCCGTTGACTAGTTTCTTGTTTATATGAGAATTAATTTGCAAGTTACAACTTGCAAGTCGTAGTTGAAAACGTGGTCGTAAAAAATAAATTCAAGTCAGCGAAAAATGAAACATGAGGAAAGCAACTGAATCATCAACTTTAAAGTTCTCAAGAAAATCTGTACTGTAATAAAAATGGAGGGAAAAAAGTAGGGGTGGGGATTAATATAGTGTATAAATTAAAGATCACACAAAAGAACAGATTAATAAGTGTTCTGCAAGTACATATCATAAAAATTAATTAACGACAGAAATGGGTAAGCTTATATATATATTTTTTTTTGTAGTATTTAATTTTTTTTTTTTTTTGTATAGAGAAATTTGTTATCTGCCCCTATGATGTCAGCCACAGGCTTTTAGAGAATAGGCTGAGAAAGCATATTTTCAAATGCCACCGGGATGCCTGGGAAAGGGAGCGAAAACTCTGGGAGACTGCACTTCCAAGACCATCTACACCACCCCCACCACCATCAAAGTGGTTCAGCCAACCACCACCAACACCACCGCAAGTGGAAAACTGGGACAACGAATTCTCAGGGACCTATGTCCCAAAGTTAGATAGATCCCTGTTTTTAGATAGAACAGCCTTAAACGCCTACCATGCGACATTTAACAAATATATAAGAAAACAATAATTTGTTATTTCTATCGCTATCACCCCACCACCATCATTTACCACACCATCATTTACCACCTCTAAAAATTTCTTCCCTACAAATATCAACGACCACAACTAAGTATTTGTGTCTGTGTACAAGAAGATAAGTCTAAGATGTTTCTGCCTAGCAATGTGTTAATACTATTAAGTGTACTTGTTGAAAACAACTTGTATATCTACACCACTTCAAATATAAGTCTGCTGTATATTCAGACGTACGAAAAAGAATTTTGGGAAAAAGTGACACCGATCAATCTAATCGAAATCAGTTATCATCTCTTCTATGCGAAAAATATAACAATGCAGAATCATTTGACGTACAAGATAAAAACGGAAGAAGAAAATCGCCAATTTTCCAATTGGTTAATAATAGAAAATACTAAGAACAGTCGCAGTTCAAAGGAAGTCATTGATTTTTGTTTAAGAAACGATCGTGTATGGTTTGCTTCATTTTTTGTCATATTCACGATAATGACTGTAATAGTGGGATGTTGGGACCTGGCTGCTCGTTAATGGTGTTGGTGATGGGTGTTGCTATATATATAGAATTCCGCAACAACAAACTATTCATTTCATTCAAACAATGTTCGGCTTAAACTGCACACTTGTTCTATCAACCATTCTAATTCAGAAAGAATTTTATTTATTGACTGACAGCAATGTTACTGATGTCTGTCTACAAACTATTGATAGTAGTAAAGAATGTACTGTTAGAAAAATGTTAGAAAATAAAAATGTGCATGAACAACTACGTATGTTTTATTCAAAAAATGTATCTTCCTCGAACCAACTGCAATATCGGCTAGAATTAGTCTTCAAAGACAACACTCGATGCAAGTCACCGAATTACACCATCATTAACGATTATAGTGGATACAAGAATTCTACCGGTGCAAATGTTACAGAATATTGTTTGGCGAAACCATGGATATGGATATTTACTTCAGTAGGAGCAATTATTTTTGTAATCGTATTTTGTCTGTTACTTTATTTATTATTAATTTGTTTCAGTTATTTTAGTAAATACAATACTCAAACAAATGTATGATTCAATAAAACAATTAGTTACTATTAATAGTTTTATTTAATGTCCTTTAACATATTTATTTAACAGCATCAGTACTACGATTTAATACAACAATAAGTTACTTAATATGTTTTAAATTATTTGTCCAGCAGCACGATGTGACTCATCATGATCCACCACCACAGCAGTGATTTTTGATGATTGTTTATAGGTTTTTGATTTTCCTTTTTTAATGATTTTTTGTTGTTTTCATATAAAATTCAACAAAAAGCGGTTTTTGGTTAACTTGAATTTTTTTTTTAATGTCTTAGTATATTTAGTTGTGATGGTAGTAGTCATATAACAATAAATATAAAGAACAACCTATTTCGCTTTTTTTTTTTTAAGTGTTGCATGTTGGGCTTATTCGAATCCTTTTTCGATGGTCTTTTTTTCGACCTGAAAAAAGTTTTACGTAGCGACCTCGAAGAAACTAAAAATGGCTCCTGTATCAAGGTTGACGTGGACAGAATCAATTTTTTTGAGCAAACTTATCCGTTCGTTCCAGAAGAAGGTTTTGATGTATACAACCTATATTCTATCTCTTACCATTTGGACACTAGAAACTTTTGTCCTTTTCTCCCTTATTTTCAACTTTTTTCAAAATTTTTTTTGTTCAACATATGCCTTAATTTTTTTAGCTTTTCCCCGTTCCCCTGAACCGACATGCTACCTCTTACCGCTTACGAACTATGACGTTTTTTCGTTATTACTACTAAACGGTGGCAAAAAATATTTATTTTGCTAAGTGGACCTATAGACTGTTCACTCAGAAATATTTTGATGCAAAAATATTTTTTTTAAGTTTTGCCGTTTCGACGCTACAAACTTTTGTCCTTTTCACCGCTATGTCAGATGTTAGCTGAAAAACGTCGACGGCGATGTATATGATACGTTCATATGGATCTCTTTTGTCCTATACACGAACCTTCTATCTCTTACCGTTTTTGAGTAACAAAGTTTGTTTCTATTTGAACGGTAAACACACCTATGACTCATATTTATTTTTGGTTACGGTAAGCTAGTAGTTCATGAGGATGCATTTTTTTATGGAAAAACAAACTTTTCAAAATTTCGATAAATGTTTTTTGAGATTTTTTACTTTCAATTTTTCTCTATATCCTTTAGGTTTTTTTAACTTTTTTTTTCAGCAAAACTTCTAATTTGCTTCCCTACTGCTCAAGGAAAACTTTTTTTCGAATTTCGACAACCTTTTTTGACGAAAATTTTTTGACCCCAAACTCAAATTTTCACAAATTTAATTACATGGACCTATTGATTATTCATCCGAAAATATTTTGACACAAAAAACAAATTTTTAACTAGTTCCGTTTGGTCACCACAAACTTTTGCCCTTTTCTCCGAAATGCTAAACTCAAACTAAAAACCGTGGACACAGGTGCATGTGTTTCTTATTTTAGGAACTTTTTTGTTCTTTGCACGAACCTCATATCTCTTACCGTCTTCGAGTAAAACATTTTTTTTTTATATTTAAACAATTATTGCACCTCTAACCCACATTTATTTTTACACAAATGTGTCATTAGTTTATAGGGATGCATCTTTATTTTTTTAACAAACTTTCTGCCCTTTGGCACCCTCAAGCGATAATTCTTTTTTTTAATATTTCCGAATACGTCCCTGTCTATTGAGATAAAAGCGTCCAGTTCCGTAAGAATTTGCTGAAATAGCATCGCGTTATTTAATTCTGTGTTGTAATAATGACGGGCGGCGTGTTTCGGTTTATGAATTTTACCGTGAAAAGATTTGGGGAAAAGGTGGTTTTGTTGCACTAAATGGTGGCTTCTGTGATGTGTGCGTGTATATGAATGTTTTCGAGGGACAACGGATAATTTAATTTCCTGTTTTCAATGTGGTAAGCAAACATTTTTACTTCCCGAGCGTAAGCAAAGGAAGTATTGTACTAAGAAGACGAAGAAATAGGTCTCCCATTTCCGTCTGTCTGTCCGTCTGTCCGTCCGTCTGTCCGTCCGTCTGTCCGTCTGTCCGTCTGTCCGTCTGTCCGTCTGTCCGTCTGTCCGTCTGTCCGTCTGTCCGTCTGTCCGTCTGTCCGTCTGCCGTCCCGGATTTTTATTAGACAGATAATCTCCGAAAGTACTCGATCGATTGTTGTGAAATTTTGTACTTATATTAAGAATATTATGTAGATGGTAAAACGCTAACCAAAACTTGTCTAATCATCCCCACAACTAATGCGATGACGTCACTTCAAAATTGTACATAGTAAATGGGTTTTCAATTGTATAAAATAACATAGTCCTACACATGTAGTTTACAACTCCGAATTGACTTTTCACCCGAAACGTCCAGATTTTTGGAAAAAAAATCAAAATTATAAAACAACATTTTGAAATTTAATTTTTAATCTGCTAACCAGAATGTTTTGAAATGTTGCAGATGTTTTAAGGCTATAAAGAGCATCATAAATCTTTAGTCAAAAAATATTTGCTTGTCCCCTCCAAAAACTTGATGACGTCAGCTCAAAAGCTTGTGGAATAAATCATATCTAAAATGTACAAAATATGATGAGTCTGTACTTGTGATCTATCACTCCATTCATATTTTTTGGATTTGCATATACAGGGTGACTCAAAAAAATTAATGAATGCGTAAATTTATTTTACTGATTTACTCAGAAACTACAAAACCGAATGCTTTGAAATCTTGCAGATGTTTTAAGGTTATAAAGAGCATAATAAATGTTTAGTCAAAATATATTTGCTTATCCCCTCCAAAAAATTGATGACGTCAGCTCGAAAGTTTGCCGAATAAATCCTATCTAAACTGTAAAAATATGATGAGTCTGTACTTGTAATTTATCACTCCATTCATATTTTTTGGATTTGCATATACAGGGTGACTAAAAAAAATTAATGAATGCGTAAATATATTTTATTGATTTAATCAGGAACTACAAAACCGAATGCTCTGAAATCTTGCAGATGTTTTAAGGTCATAAAGAGCATAATAAATGTTTAGTCAAAATATATTTGCTTATCCCCTCCAAAAAATTGATGACGTCAGCTCAAAAGTTTGCCGAAAAAGTCTTATCTAAACTGTACAAAATATGATGAGTCTGTACTTGTAATTTATCACTCTTCATATTTTTTGGATTTGCATATACAGGGTGACTAAAAAAAATTAATGAATGCGTAAATTTATTTTTTTGATTTAATCATGAACTGCAAATCCGAATGCTTTGAAATCTTGCAGATGTTTTAAGGTTATAAAGAGCATAATAAATGTTTAGTCAAAATACATTTGCTTATCCCCTCCAAAAAATTGATGACGTCAGCTCGAAAGTTTGCCGAATAAATCCTATCTAAACTGTACAAAATATGATGAGTCTGTACTTGTGATTTATCACTCCATTGATTGTTTTTGGATTTGCATATACAGGGTGACTCAAAAAAATTAATGAATGCGTAGATTTATTTTATTGATTTACTCAGGAACTACAAAACCGAATTCTTTGAAATCCACTGCGAAAAAAAAACATAATAGGCATGCAGTCGTCACGTTTCCGACAGCGAGGGAAGTACTGTCGAAACTCTTTAGACCAATTTTTTAATTTTAAACAACACACACTCGCCTTCCGACATTTGATATTTTATTCTAATAATCACGGACGTGTTTTGCATAATTATTTTTACGTTGAACTGATCGTAACGTACGAGATTTCGAGTGCAAAGAAACTTAAATCGATGGAAAGTTGCTGATGAACATTTATTTATTAAGAAAATAACCGGAATTGTGTCGGAACAAACACGGCTTTTATTCGTTGCGGTTATTCGCAATTAAATAATTTTATATGAGACTGGGGAAAATAATACACCAAACGAAATAAACAATATTTATTATAATTTCAATTACAACTTAAGATTACACAAACAAGTTCGTACTTTATACATTTTAAGAAACTAATAAGTTTTAAATTTAAATCTAATTTAGGACGCAATAGTTTAACCGCAATGTGCACAGTTATTTAACTGATTTTCTTTGCTGAATAATTTTCAATTCTGAATCCAATTTTTCGATTGTTTCTCTAAATTTTCGTTTCTTCTCCATCATTTTTTCGATTAAGGGCTTTATTTGTAATTCGAAACGTTCCACATTCATTTGAAATCTTTTAACATCGTATAACCAAGTATTAATTCGGCTTTCTTTATCATTTATTAAGAATATAACCGGAACTTTGTCGAAACAAACACGTCTGTTATTCATGACGGTTTGCAATCAAATATTTTTTACATGAGACTGGGGAAAATAATACACCGAACGAATTAAATAATATTTATTATAATTTCTATTACAGCTTAAGATTGTTCAATTTAGTCCTTATTTCATACATTTTAATAGTTTCTTTTAAATAACTAATTCGTTTTAAATGTAATTCTAATCTATGACGAAGCAGTCTAACTGCACTTGATTTGTTTTCCACATGAACCAATGCCTTCTTCATTCTTCGATAAATTCGATATTGATGGTTCGACCGATCGGACCTCTATTTACCAAGTACAATTTCAAGCCGTTCACGATCTTCTGGTTCAGATCGCTGATCACTAAGTCGGTGAATTTTTCGGTAAATCTCTGTGGAAGTATCGTTCTAGACTCTTCAAGTTCCACAAATATCTTGTCACCGTACTTTGTAGACAGTTTACTAAAATTTTTTGTTAAAAACTTTTTATTTTCTTCTAAAGTTTTCGCACTCACAAAAGCTTGCAAGTGAGACTCTTTATTCAAGGTAGAAATGAAAGATGACATTTCAACTTTACAAAGTGTCAAATAATTGAATTCAAAAAACTAATTAATTCCTACAGACGAATCCATCGACTTTTATACAAGTATAAATCGGAAGTGGGGATGCGAGATTGCGTCCGAGATCCCTCCCCGACCTAAACGAAAAGAGGGGATAGATCTCGAGATGAACGAGTGCAATAAACGACCAAGGTCGTACAACGACTAGGTCAATGATCGCCCGATAAAAAGTAATGGGGGAGCTGGACCAGCTGGCAAGGTCAGCCACGTGCACCGACAAGGTCAACAACAAATGAAAGGTCAATGACCGCTCGATGAAAAGTAATGGGGGAGCTGGACCAGTTTGACCTCATTTGACCTGGTCTAAAACCCCCACTATATAACTACTTTTGCGATCCCATATTACATACGACTGCAATAACTGTATAATCACAAATAAAATTTTCAATTTAAAGCTGTTTAGCTGGTTGCTAATCTTATTATTACTGATACAATGCCTCAACAGAGTGAAAACTCCAATTATTAGGCAAGGAGCATAAAGATTAACCAAAAAAGTGGTGTGAAATTAGTAAGTTTAAAATCTTAAGCACAATGAATGCTAGACAACTCGATGGAATGTGCTGTACTGATGATATCAAACAAGATCGAAACTGCAGGCTACAGTTTTCCAACACGTTGTCTAGCCTTCGGGGTGATTGCAAATTAATGTATTTTAAATTTGCCGCTAATTTGATGCCATTGGACGTAACAGTCGATACGTATGCGTATACCATGTTTCCTTCTACCATGCGTTGGATATATGTATGAAGGCGACGTTGCCAAGTTTCAGAGGTCAGAACGTACAGTTTATATGCCGGAGGCACAGTAGATCAGTAACGAAACTTCAGCAATATTTGCGGAACGGGTGTGAATTTGGGAGCCCGTTCCCGGGAAACACGAAAATTCAAATATTTCGTAGCATTCGTATGTGATTCATATAATACTAATAATTGTACACAAAAATAAAAATGGGTGACATGTACTAGTGACATTGGCCATTTTTTTCTTTCTTATAAATTATTAATATATTCAAGCAAAACATTTTATTCAATTTTGACGTTTTAAACTGCGTTTATTAAATCCTTAACAAGTCTGACAAATAAATTGTTATCCCCAAGTGAATTGCAAAATTTTTATTTCACTCTTAATATTTTTAAATCACTCACAAAAAAATAAAAAACAACTTCAGTAACATAAACATTTTGCTTATTATTTTTAATAGTTTTCACAGAATACAATTTGTTTATAATTTTCACTAAAAGGTTGCTGCAACTAAATCAGTATTGTTTGACATATTTGTTTGGCTCTGTGAGACGTCAATTTGGGAACTGTATAAATCCCACACCAATACAATTCCAAAGTGTGTTTCGGAAACTATTTACTACAGATTATTTCGATACGAGTGCAAGAACCAACTGTGAAACACTATTTTATTTGAAATGAAAAATTTGCTAAGGTGTTCTTTTAAACAAACTTCCACAACACATCTCCCCTGTATTCCAGCCTCTTCAACAATCATTAAGTGATGTGAGTTACCTTAAACTCACCTTGAAAGAACACAACTGTTTATGGTATGTTTGTGGATACTCATCAATACGAAAATTCTTACACCACCACTTCTGCGAAGTTTGTTGTGAATTTTGCACATTCTTACGAAGTGGTACATCCTGTTTTAATTGTGTGACATTTTAAAGTCTTCAATGAAGATGTGATTTTTGGCGATTTAATGATGCCACCTAAACATTTTGCAGTTTATACTCCGGTAATGGATAATACATTTTGTGAGTTTTTCCCAATTTATGCACCGTAGTCGTTAACTGGTTTGCGGCTAAAAAACGAACCATACAAAAATACCATTCCACCACCCCTGCAAAGACTTTCCTCTTGATTACCTCGTTTCAGTTTTTATTAGTTAGAATTTTTTACACACTAAAATTTAAAAATAAATCTTGGACCGCTCAAACACGCACACATCGAAAATTAAACTATTTCGTTTAACCTGCAGTTTGTTGACCTCTTTAGCCTGGAATTTTCTAGTATTTTTATCATGTATCGTAAGTATCTATTACTTTGTTAAAACAAATTTTACGTTTGTTTTTAACCCCATAACCCAACATCCCGTATGATTCCGTAATTAATATGACATTTCTTGTTGACAAAACCAGACAAAACGTTCACCGAAAACCTTAAAATGAAAAAGAAACTATGTTCTTCAAGGTCGGAGCACCTTTAGTGACGCCAGTGACCTCTTTATGTCGTTCCGTAAGCTCCCCATGTATTGCTTATGGAATCAGCTGAGACTTTCATAGCCCTTCCGGAGGTAACAACATACTAGCAGTGTATAAAGGTAAGCGACGCCAGCGCCAACGGTCTACAGCTGAACTAAAATAAAAAGTTGCGACTATGGGATGCACGTTATGACCTCCAGACGAAAATTGAAAATCAAGCTCCTAGCGCCCCCTGGATGATTAATAAATTATTTACAAGGCAAAACGTTTCTACCTCCGAAACCGGAGGTCAGAACGTTGTAGATGAGGTGACAACGTACTATTAGTATATACTTCGGACAGTGACTATGTATTTAAAAGACCGGCAACCCCGTATCCCTATGCGTACCACTGAGAGAATATTCGCGGTTAGAGGGCGCCACAAAAAGCGACAAAAGCCCTCTAACCTTCAATGGTTGTTACTAATACCATTTCACGGGTTGTTGTCTGAACTCGTACAGCACAACTACTGTAAGAGAATCACTGTTGCAGCCGTTTTAGTTTGAAATTTAACAAGTCGGACGGCGCGGAAAATTACCGACACTTTGCGACTCGAATCAAATAAGGATGTGGGAACAAAACTGAACTGCTGTTTTGCAGTTTTATGAATGAATACCTTTCTTGGAAATTTGTGGGTAAAATCTTCTTTTGGAAATTTGTCGGCAATGTCTTTCTTGAAGATGTGCCAGCAATATCTTTGTAAACAGCATTATTTTGTGTCTTCCCCGCCTCCCTTTCCTAGTAATAAACTTAATAGGATTAACAAATTCTCCTTATACCTGTACCCACAGGTACTTTGGAATTGTACTGATAAATCGGTACAACCCCTGTCGTAGTAATTTTATGGTAGGTAGGTACGTACATATTAAAAACCGGGTTTTGAGATTTCAGAGTGGGGCAAGAACGTCGTTCTTTCCAGCTGCGGCGGCACCATTTGAGGTGCCGGCCGACAGTGCCGAAAGGGGCGGCTTGTATCTTAGCAGTGCCGAACATGTGTAAACGGCACTAAGAGTTGTACTGCAGTCGTCTGGACGAACAGACGTGTTTCGGGAAATAAATGTAGTTCTGTTAAACCAAACAGCGTTTAATTTCCACACAAACGAATTCTTAAAAAGAATTAAACACTCATAATTTTCTTCCGAAGTTTCGCAGCGTTAAATTGTTAAAATCATGTCGTATACGCGTTGCAATTATTTCGGTTGCAATATTTTAAGGAAACGAAGCAATTTTCGTTTTTTTTTCATTTCCCATAAAAGATGCGGATAGATGTGAACAGTGGATTATCAACTCTGGAAACTTAAAATTGTTAGGTAAGTGTATGTACAACTACAACTATTTTGAATAAGAAAATATATGCTACAAACTAACTGTATATTTTTTATATTTAGATGTTCCACCGGAACAACTAAAACAAATGTGTATATGCGAAGCTTATTTCGCTGAACATTCATTTTATAATCAAGCTCATCATCGGTTATTGTCATCTGCTGTTCCTCTTCATTTTCAAAATGAAAATACTACAAATAACGCTAGAACAGAACTGACAGAAGGGACTTCAATGCAAACAATGGTGCGTATAAATTAAAGACAGTTAAGTTTATTAAATCAACTATTTAAAATTTACTTTTACAGGAAACAAGTTCTGATCTTCCTTCAGCGAATTCAGTGTCGCCGGCTGCATTACACTTTGATACGTCCTTAGTAACAAGGACCTATGAACGGACGACTAAAAAGGTAAAAAGGAAATTAACATTTTCTGAAAGTAACGACGAATCATTGACTCCAACAAAAAAAAATAAGCCAAATTTTCATGAATTTAATTTAGAGTCACCGCTTGCAAAACCCTTATTGCAAATAACTCCACAAAAACAGACTTTACGAAAAAAAATTCTATTAAAAAACAAAAAAATGAAACAAGAAAAAGCTAAAAATAGAAGATTACAAAATAAAATTATAAATCTATCAAAATTTGATTGGCGGAGGGAAGTTCTGGCAGATAAAGGACCTTTTTTAAAAACATTTTTAAATATGCAGCTCTTTCATAAAAAGAACACAGTATGGAGTCTACACGAAAAACGTATTGCTGTTTCGTTATATTACAAGTCCCCCTCATGTTATAACTTTATGCGAAATAGTTTAAATTTTGTTTTACCTGGTATAACAACAATCAGAAAATGGTTACGCGTCATTTATCTAGAAGCAGGTTTTTGCGGGAGCTATTTCAAGAAATTAAAATTAAAATTTGAACATTTCAGCGAGCAGGAACGAGAATGTGTTTTACTTGTTGATGAAATGAGAATAAAAAAAAGAGTAAGTTATAACAAGTACTTAGATATATTTGAAGGTTTCCAAGATTTTGGGCAGTTAGGTAGATCAGGTTTAATGGGAAATGAGGCTTTAGTTTTTATGTTACGAGGCCTGTACAGCAGTTGGAAGGTACCGTTTTGTTTTTTCATTTCTTGTGGGCCTACAAAGGGTGATATATTAAAAAAATTAATAACAGCGGCAATTAGTTATACAAAAAAAATTGGTTTAACAGTAAGAGTAGTGACATCAGATCAAGGAACTAATAATAGAGGAGCTTATAGTCAACTAGGGGTATCTGCGGAGTCACCGTATTTTTATTTTGACAGTAGAAAAATATATGTTATGTATGATGTTCCCCACCTAATTAAATCTGTCCGCAACTCTTTATTGAAGAGGGATATAATTGTAAACGGAGAAGCAGTTTCTTGGAAAGATATTACAGAAGTTTACCACATTGATCAAAACAGTCAATTATCTCACAGTTTGTTAAAAATTACCAATAGCCACATAAATCCTAATAATTTCGAAAAGATGAAAGTTCGGTATGCTGTCCAAATTTTTAGTAAGACTGTTGCAAATGTTATGGACACTGCGATTTCAACACGTCAATTAACGTCTAATACTGCCAAAAACACAGCAAATTTTATTCGACGAATTAATGATGTTTTTGATTGTTTAAATTCGCGTCGTTGTTTTGATGGAAATCCAATGCGCTATGGTCTATCTGAAGAAAGTAATCAAGTCATAGGCACAATTCAAAAAGCTGTTCCGTGGATACAATCTTGGAAAGTAGGAAAAAATACGCCGTACTGCTTCGAAGGATTAATTCAAAGTATTAATGTCGTGTTATCTCTATGGATGGACATGAAAGATACATATCCTATATTGCTAACCTCTAAATTGAATCAAGATCCTCTTGAAAACCTATTTTCACAAATTCGACAACGTCGCGGCTATGATTTAAAACCTTCCGCACAACATTTTCGTTTAGGACTACAAAATATTATGTCATCTTCTTTAATTAAAGCCAACGAAAACACTAGTAACTGTGAAAATGACGAAGACAAAGAGATTAATTTTTTTAATAATGAAGGTGGCGAATTTGCTCCATATTGTGTTAATTTAAACACAGATAATGATCAGGCTGTATCACCCACTTCACATCATTCTGATTCACTTTTATTAGGTGAAAATTCACCTGTATTTGTGGATGTTCCGGTGACATTAGAAATGTGTTCACTGACATACTTTGCAGGGTATTTAGCTCACTGTTGTTTAAAAAAATTTAAATGTGAAACATGCGAAAATAATTTATTAAAGGGGAATGAAGAAATGAACGATGAAAATGAAATATTAATATTAAATAAACAATATAAGAATATAAAGAACCCTATAAAATACTTAAAAAGACCTAAAAAGGAGTTCGTTGCAATATTTAACAAATTTATTCAAATTCACAATGAATATTTTAAAATGCATTATTATGAAAAGCAACTACGTCACCGGATTTGTAAAGCCATTGAAAAGAATCGTTTAATTAACGACTGGATATACGACAATGCTAACTGCGTTACACAAAAAATATATTATAGAGCATTTAATTATTACTAAATTAAATAGACAGACGTTTTTATCCTCGTCTCAAGAAAAAACTGTATCTGCAAAGAGTAAATTAAAAATATTGAAAGGTCAAAGTATATGAGTAAATTTTATAAATTATTTTGGAAACTACAAAACTAATTTTGTTCAAATTTTTACAAAATATCTATAGGTATAGTAACATAGTTTTAATTTAGTTCATTGAACGAATGGCCATTTTTGTTTTCTCAACATTTAATGACCCCAAGAGTACGAAAAAAGTAGTCTCCCATTTCCGTCTGTCTATTTATCTGTCTGTCTGTTTGGCGTCTGTATCAATTTTTATTATTATTAGATAACTAACTTTCGATACAACTGTACCGATTGTTGTCAAATTTTGTACATGTTAGGAATATTATGTGGACGATAAAACACTAACCAAAATTAAAAAAAATTCGACCATTTCTTTTTATTTTATAATACTTATTTTATACGTATGACCTCTATATAATAATTGAATTTTATCGAAAATCTGAATACATTGTACTGTTTTTCTTCTTTTATACCAGGAAAGAATAGATGTTATTCGTAAGCACATTCTTATTTGTTGTGAAAATTGGAAGTTATTTTTTTTTTTATATTCGATAGTGTTTAGTTTAGTATAGTCAGTGACTATGTATTAACATCTATACTCGCTGGTATAGTATATTTTGTAGCATCTGTTAAACGTATACACACCTGCATTGTTCTTAAACTGTAAACAATTATTTTTATTTTTTTAGCGAAATGTTTTTCCCATGTATAATATACTTTATGATTTAAGTATGTATGTAGTTCCTGCTAAAATTATACTTTTAAACTAATACCGACGTATTAAAATGTATCCCAAAATTTTCCCACAGCAGGTTAAGCTAATCCCATTTCTTACTCTTACTCTTCTGAAAACCGTAACCGTCGCTTTTTCTAAAAATCACGAACGTCAGAATTTGAAAAATTAAAAAATATTGAAGAACTGAAAAATCGAAAAGCCTAAAATTTAAAACATTGAAAAATGAAAATATCGTAAAATTGAAAAATGGAGAAATCTAAAAATCAAAAAATAAAAAAAAATAAAAATTGAAAAATCTAAAATATAAAAATCGAAAAACTAAAAAATCAACACATCGAGAAATCAAAACTCGAAAACTAAAAAAAATTGGAAAACTGAAAAATCGAATAATATAAAAATCTAAACACAGAAAAACCGAAAAATCGAAAAGTAAAAATCAAAAACCGAAAAATCGAAACATCGAAAAATTCAAAAACTGAGACATCGAGAAATCGAAAAATCAAAATATGGAGAAATCGAGGAGTCGAAAAGTCGAAAAATTGAGAAACCGAAATAGGCCAAAATCGACAAATCGAAAAGTTAAAAATGGAAAAATTGATAATTCGGGATCTCAAAAATTGAAAAATCTAAAATTTAAAAATTGGGAAAATAAAAACATTAAAATATAGAACAACTGAGAACTCGAGAAATCGAAAAATCTAGAATTTTAAAAATGAAAAATTACAATATCGAGAAGTTGAAAAATTGAGAAATCGAAATATAAAACGGTCGAAAAACTGAAAAATAATAAAAATATCATAATAACTATATCTACTATAATGGCCGTTCATTTTTGGAACGAAGTTCCTTACGGCAGGCTTGGAGGAGATAGGAATTTTGCTGCACGACCGAACTGAAACAAATGTGATCCTAAAACCGTAACGGAAACTCCGTGGAAAAATGGCCGCCTTACAAGTGTAGGTAAGCAGAGAAAAAAATGTTGTGCCTCGGTGGGATTCGAACGCACGTCTCCTTGGTCTCCAGGCACGAATGCTTACCACCACACCACGAGACGACTTATTTATTTTCTGCTTACCGACGTGTTATTGTGCCGCCACACAAGGTTGAAGGTCCGCACACGTGCAGCTGCCTTACAAAGACACCGCCAACACGTGAAGACCGCACCGACAAAATATAAAAAATGTCCTAAACACTTTTCGTTCTCTCATCCCTTCTCTCTCTATTACCACTCCACCCCGCCAATGCATAGTATATACTCATGAATTCATGGACAAGCACGTGGCGAATACGCACATTATAGATACATTTTACTCGTGAGTAACCACGTTTATTTTCATACAATTTCAAATCGTCAAAACAATAATAAATATAGTAACAATGGCAAAGCAGAGTATCAAAAAGCGTATAGGGAACGCGAAAAAGCTAAAAAAATGAAAATAAGCAAGAAAGTTACGATATAAAGCAAAGATATCCTCTAAACTAGTGACAATATTTAAAAAGTTTATTGATTATTTTTTTAAATAATTAAAACAAATTCTCCCTTGAATTCCAAACATTTCAATATATATATATTTTGATAATTCTACCTATTTTACGTAATTTATTATTTCCTAAAATACTGAATTTCCTAAATATTTTCCTGTACTTAAATAAAAACTAATCAGCAAAATTTAAGAGAAAAATCAAGAAAACCTACATAAAATTGAGCACGTTTTTTTTTTGCAAATTGTGTCGATTCTACATTAACCGAAGGAACTTCGTTCCTACCTGGTGTCCCACGACACCACATTTCTTTTTTTTTTATTTAAATAAAGGATGAATTTAAACGCATACACCAGGCATCCTCCAAAAATTGGGATTTACTGGCATGTTGTCAACATGTGCTTATCATAACAATAATAATTAAAGAAAAGCTGAAATTTGGTTAAATTTGGACAAAAACCTTTCACCAGTCCACCGTTCATTTGGGGATGGGCTATTTTGCTTTAACGTAATCGCACTGGCCACAAGTCTGATGAGTTGGTGTTCGTCCAGACTACTGTTAACGTAGTTCACAAGAAAAAAGGAGGGAGAGCCACTATCCACTATTACGTTTATGGATGAAGTGAAGTGAGGGGTAAGACGGAGCATTAGCCCCGCACTTGTCCATAAGGTTGCCTCTCTTTTAACTCTATACTCACTGCTTCGGAGGTAACAACATACCGTGCATACATATATGTATATATGTATGTCTAACAAACAGTTTGACCTCAAGTATTATGTGCACTCTTACGTGAAGCCAAACTGTATGCACCGGAAATTCGCTACGATCGTGTTTTACTGGGTGCCTAACTTAGGGGGAAATGGGATTGAATTCATTTATGTATGTACTTCGTGCTACAGCATTCTAATATAGCACTTTAAGAAAATTTAGTTTCAAATTAAAGACATTATTTCCACTTTATTTCTAATAAAACATAAAACAGAATTTGAATTAGGTTATTATCTTTATTTATAATTATTTATTACGGGTACATATAAACAAACACAATGATTACATTTTTGATCTTTCATGTTGCAGAAAACTTTTTATAGAAGCTGTGGAGCGCCTTCTGAGGATGGGATCTTTTTTAATTAATTCGCTTATTTCAAATCCTGATGGATACAATTTTTCCGCAATGTAGGTGCCAAAAGCTTTACGAACAAGCTGCTTTTCTGGTGTACTCCAGGGACGTCGAATTTTTGCAGTATCACCTAGAATTTTTTCCTCAGATTTGAAATGTTTTAATAAATAAAATCATTATACCTACATTTCAAGTAATTGGTTTTAATATAGTGTTGCACCCACTGCCTTACTTGCTGCGCCGTTCGGGTTTGCAGAGTTTTTGAGTGAGCAATAGCTTCTGAACATTCTGCCAGACTAGGTACTGTTAATTTTTCTATGCAGTTTTTAAACAGAACTTTTGCTGTCGACTTTTTTGGTGTCAACCACACACGGCGTTTTGTAGTCACTAGAAATTAAAGTTTCTGATTTTTAGGATATAAGTATTACTGTATACTTACTTGGACCAAGGGTTTTTTGAATGTGGGAAACATTTCCGGGGTCCCACACATCACTACTTCCGCCGCTGTATGGTTCGGATGATGGAGCTAAAATGTTAAGATTCAAAATATAGGCAGCTTATTAGTCTTATTAGCCTAAACTAGCGGAACTATGATTTAACAAATTTTTTTTCTTAAAAAATTACGTGAATAATTATTGCAATCTGTTAGGAATACAGAAACAAAAATTTTAAAAGTTAATTTCTACAAGTGAATCGGATTTATTACGGAATATATGTTGTCAATTTCCTTTTACGGAATAACTAAAATCCTGGTAAAATCAATTGTTTAATATTTTCTGAACCATCATAATGTTTTTAAAAGGTTTAAATACATATATTCGTATGAAACGTTAAATTATAAAGTTTATAATGTTATAAAAATTGTTACATAACGCTTTCTGGTGCCAATATTCGTTAAGTGTCTGCAGAAAAGACTTTTCAATTTAGTATGAAACTAATACTTACAATAATTAAATTTTCTAACAACTTTTATTTTACTTTTTGGAGTCGTAAAAACTGGTTCCTGACTGGTACTTGGCGGAGGAGTTAAATTCCCAACTAAAAATATATAATTTAAAATTTGTCAATCATCGCAATCATTCATGTCATGGGGCGAATGGCTACTTTAATGTGTTCTCAACGTTTCATGACTGTATCGACTTTTATTATAACAGATGATCTCCGAAACATGCTGGAATGCCAACCAATCTAATTATCGCCACCAACAATGTGATGAGGTCACCCTTAAAACTGTGTATAGTAGGTGTTATTCAAATTTTATAAAGTAACATACTCCTAAATATATACTTTCTGGATCCGCATTGTTTTTTAACCTTAGAAACCCAAATTTTTAGAAAAAAAACACAAAATTGTTTGTAACCAAATTCTCTAAAATCTTGCGAACGTCGAAATATTGAGTCTATACTTGTAATAATATTAATAATAATAATAAAATAATATTTATTATACTTTAAAAATGTACACAGACATTAAGTAAGGTCAAAATAAAAGAACATAAATACACATATATCGTATACAAAACAATTACACCTTAGTATATTTGTACATCAGCAGAATTAATTAAAAACCTGGCTTATAGATCTCATATTTAGGTCGTAAAGTGGAGATTCTAACAATTTTTGTCTCACAGTGTTCCTAAACTGTGGCTCCGGAAGTGCTGCGATATTGCAAGGTAAGCTGTTAAAGTATTTAGGGCCGTAGTAATTAATTGAATTACGGCTTTTATATATTCTGAGATAATTGAGGTATACAGGGTTAGTCACGAGAGAATTACTTCTGAAAATTATTTTTACGCAACCCAAAATACGAATGCCATGTACCATTTGATACTAACTGAATTTAAAATAAAATGCTTAATCCATGATTGCTTTGAGTTTGGCAATCTCATTTTGACAATTGTGGAAAAAGAGGTTACGCGAGTGTCCATGGTGGTACCGCAGCCAGTCGGAAATCTCCTCCGGCGCCGCTAATAAATTTGTCAGTGTGCCTCTTGATCTTTTGCAACCGATTAATCACGAGAAAATTATTTCTAAAAATTCCTTTTACGGCATTTTATTCAAAGGTTACAACACAAACTCAAACAAGTAAGTAAATAATTTAACTACTAATCTGTTGAAAATGTTGGGCATTTTGGGGGGATGCTACGGCTTTTTTGTAAATGGATGGCCGAAGAAGTCCAGAGGTTGCAGATTTGCACTTCGAAGAGGCTCTAGGTGACGCAGAAATGGCGAATTAACACATGCACATTAGCGGCGAACAACACTGGTAGAGCACTTACGGCTTCAGTATAGCCCAGATTGATCTGACTGTATGTCGTCGATCGAATGGGGCTCTAGAGGCGAGTCAACGATGAAAAAAAAATGTTAAAAATTAATTAACGTCAAAGTGACACTGCTAAAGTCAAAGCAATCATGGATTAGGCATTTCATTTTAAATTTAGTTAATATCAAGTGGTACAGGGTATTAGTATTTTGGGTTGCGTAAAAATAATTTTCAGAGGTAATTCTCTCGTGACTAACCCTGTATACCATTACCACTCCGAGTGTTATATAGATGTCTATCACTAATTTTTGTATAGTTGTCTAAACATTTTTTTGTATGTATTAGACACTGGTAGACATATGATGCCGGTACCGTGAGTATGTTTAGTTCAGGAAAAAAATGTCTCACATCCGCTTGATAGTTCAAGTTCAGTATTATTCTGACCGCTTTTCTTTGTAACTTAAATATTCTACAAAGATGCGCTGTGTGTCCCCATGCTAGGATGGCATAAGCATAGTGACTTTCGAAAAGGCTATAGTAAACTAATTTAGTAATAGTTATTGGGACTCGTCTGCCGATCTTGCGTAGTAAATATATTGTTTTATTGAGCTTACGGCAAACAGCATCAACGTGAGCGTCCCAGGATAACTTTGAATCCACTATTACTCCAAGGAATTTTATATTTTCAAGATTCTCTGAAGTTATTGTTTTTGTTGAGAAGATCATTGAGGCCGTTTTGTCTTTGTTTAAGAAGAGACCGTTTTTCACAAAAAAATCCGCCACCTTTGTTTGTGCTGAGTTAAGCCTGTCTACTAGTTTATTTGGTTCGTCATCTTTTAATAGCAAAGTTGTATCATCCGCGTATAGGATCATTTTAACATCTACATCTGCCGGTAAATTATTTACGTATATTAGGAAAAGTAAGGGTCCCAAAATGGAGCCTTGAGGCACGCCGTACGCGATCTTGCAAGGAGTAGATGTGGCGGAATTATATACTGTGACTTGATAACGATCTAATAGATAACTTTCTAGTAGTGTGAGAGATTGATCCGTAATTCCAATTTCTATTAATTTGCTGAGCAGTAAATTATTGTCCACATAATCGAATGCCCTAGACAAATCGCAAAACGCGACCCCAATATACATTTTTTCTTCAAATCCTTCAGATATATACGTTATCAATTCCTGAATCGCCAAAGTTGTCGATCTCTTAGCCCTAAACCCAAATTGTGAAGAACATAACAAATCCTTGCTATAGGCAAATTCCGTTAGTTGTTTGTGTAAAAGTTTTTCTAAAATTTTTGATAATGTTGGGATTATTGAAATTGGGCGGTAATTACTGTAGCTGTCCCCACTGTTTTTTTTATGAACTGGGAGTACTTTGGAATATTTTAAACATTGTGGAAAAAATGCATGCTTTATACTCAGATTTATTAGTTTTGTCAACAGCGAAATTATTAAGTTTATTATATATTTAACCATGATAATGTTAAGTTCATCCAAGTCCCTACTATTTTTGTTTTTTATTTTAGTTACTGCATCTCTAATTTCATTAAAACTTATTTCTTTAAAAGTGAACTTTGTAGGGCAATGTTTATTTGTTTGTGTGTCAGCTAGGTCCGCTAGAATTTCCGGGTCATTCGCCATTTTTACTTTTAAGTCATGAACAACATTAACAAAGTGGCTATTAAAATCCTCCGCATTGAGTACCTCAGAACAATTATTATTTTTATTACTATTTCTGCTGGTATTACTTATTTTCCACGCGTCCCTAGGTAAGTTGGGCAAGCTTTTGAGTACGTGTTCTATATTTTTCTTTTTGAGGTAGTTTACTTTGTCATTAAGAAGTTTCTTGTACTCTTTGCATGCAATTTTAAAATATTCATTCCCCGGGAAATGTGATTTTAAACTATGAAATAATTCTACATACTCCTTTAACTGTAATACTTCTGTGTTTTTTTTTAGGAATGCGGTACTGGCAGACTTCTCCTTTTTGAAAGTCTTTAGTGGGAATGATTTTTTTGCTGCATTTGATAGTGAAGTTACAAATTGTTGCCATTTTTGTTCTAGACTGAGGCTGACATCCTCAACAAAGAACCAGTTAATTTCAGATACATAGTTATAGAACATATATAATCCGTGTTTTGTAAAAGGTCTGCACGATATTTTACTCCAGTGGCGGCTCCTCAGAGGAGGCAGAGAAGGCTGAGCCTCCTCTGTTTTTTGGAGCTGAGCTTCCTCTAATTTTTTCGATGAAAGAATTTTTATTATTGTAGACATTTGTTACTTTTCAGGATATTTTGTTTGATTTAATTTACTTTCATCATATATCAGTTCAAAATGTCGAAAAAAAAATATATTTGCGCCCTTACAATCATAATTCAGACCGCTCCGCGTTTGACTTCAGCGGTAGAAGCTAGCCTCCGCCGAGAATGTATCTTGCTATTGAGACCGTAGACCTAGACGCAGCGTCATTGAGTACTGCATTGGCTACAACGTCGATCGGGGTGCCGCTTCAGGCCGCTAGCCTCCGGCTAGTTCATCTCTTTTCAGATCAAGTCGCACGGATAATTTTATCTCTTTCTTATTAATTAGCGCCATCGGGTGTAAATAGGAAAAACATTGAGGTGGTTTCGCGTGCTCCCTATTCAGTAGTGAGTGGTGTTTAGGCTTTACGTAGTACCTACGTAAAGCCTAAGGTGTTTTTTGTATCATTTATTTGCATTTTATTTCTGATCGTTAAAAACAGTTGGTATTATCGGCATATTAATATTATTTATCGAGAATGAGCAACGAAAATAATTCAGTCTCATGTGCAGATACGTAAATTATCTATTAAAAAATTAATTTAGTAGCTTTGATTGTGATAAAAAGATCGCTATAAAACAAAAGGGGAGACCAACACCAACACTCCCATTAATGGTAATGACAGGTAAAAAGCAAAACAGAGCATTTCATGAAAATAATTATAATAAAACTAAATGGTTAACGCCTTCGGTTTTAAGAAACAAATTATACTGTTGGAATTATTCACAAGTGATAAATCTTCCGTTTGGGATAAAACAGGCTATAATAATTTACAAAATTTGTTAAGAGCTATAGAAAGGCATGAAAAATCACATCTACTACTTTAGATTCCGCTCATAAGAGGGATATTGAGAACTATAACGAGAAAGTTGGTGAAAATAGGGCAATTTTGAAAAGACTAATCAATGCAATAGTTTATTTATCTATCAACGCAGGAGTGTTCTTCTCGTGGGCATGCCAAAAAAAATATTCAGATAATGAAAGATATAAAAAGTAGTGCTTTTCAAATTTGAGCCTCCTCTGAAGAAAACTTCACGAGCCGCCACTGTTTTACTCCCACAATTTGTTTCGGACTTTGGAACGCTCACGTCGATACTGATGGCATCATGATCTGATAGTCTAGTCTCAATAATTTTAGTTCTGTATGGTGTATTTATATTAGTTATAATGTTGTCAATGCAGTTTAGCTTTCTCGTGTTTTCCTTAACTAGAACTCTCATTTGGTAACTGTGAATAAGATCTAGGAAAGTCATTACGTTATGATCTGGTGAATTAAACGTAATATTAAAATCGCCTATTATTATTGCGTCCTTATCGCCCAACTTTAAAAGAAGGTTGTTAAATAAGTATAAAAATTCTTCAAAATTACATTTTGTCGGTCGGTAAATGGTAATGATATAAACCCCCTTGCCGACTAAGTATATTCCGGCTGCTTCCAAAACTCTTTCTTTACAAACCGATGTTAAATTTACAACCGAGTATCTTATGCTAGTATTTACCAATATCGCGCATCCTCCATATCCGTTGCTACGGCAAAAACTACCAGCGACCTTATATTTGAGTATTGTTAGAATCTCCATTTCCTCCATCTTCAGCCAGTGTTCGCTAAAACAGATAATGTCAAAAGGGTTGTCTAGAAAAAATAATTCTATTGCGTTAATTTAACATCTCAATGACTGAATGTTAATGTAGAAAATATTCAACCAATTGTCAGTTGTTAAACGTTCCTGGGACAATTTGCTACGTTTCCTCTCACTTGTTATCGAGGTCATTTGTGGTGCTGCGGTGGCTTCCTTGGGTGAAAATATCTTGATATTAAAACTCCGCTTGGCCAATATTCCGGTTTGTTAATTTTTTCGAGGTTTTCAAAATTAATGGTTACTTTGAATCTGGCGTGGTTTTCTTCGTGTTTGTTTTCAAGTAGTTCACAGATCACTTCCGGGAAGTCGTTCACGTATCTTGGGTCTGATGATGTTTAGCGTCCTTTTTTGTGTTGTTTAAGGTCGATTTTGGCAATTTCGAGTTTGTTTTGATTGTAGTGTCGCTTCTCGTTTTTATGTGTTCAATCGTGTCGACCATAGCTGCTGTCTCTCTTGATGGTTCGCCTTCAGCGCTGTTGGCGATATCGTTATCAGGTTTCTTACCGACCTTCTTGTCGGGGTTTTCAGGGTTTTTATAGTGTAGTAGGTCAATGTGACTCTTCATTAATTTGATAACACCTCTTAATTCGAGGATTAACTCATCTTTCTGTTTCAAAATGTAATGGAAAAGTTTATAATCTACTACTTTGTCATCTGCGTCCAGGAAAATGTCACTTTTGAATTCCATATCCTCGGAATCTTCGGAGGTTTCACGGCAAACAGCGGTGTTACATATCCAGTTCTTCTTCTTATAGAAACCTCGTAGATTCACATTAACGCAGCGGGGGTGGAAGCTTTTGGTACACACAGAGCACGTAATTAAGGCCTTAGTGTCGTCTTCGGCCGAATCGCAGACAGCACATATAACACGTGCGTTCTTGTCAGACATCACTACTACACTTGTAAGTAGTTTACCAAGGCATTCATAATTTTTACAAGAGCCTGTGAAAGTATAGATTCATAATATTTTGCATGTTTGAGATAGGATTTATTTGTCAAAATTATGAAAGTACGTCATCAATTCTTTGAAAGGGGATAAGCAGATACATTTTGATTAACAACTTATCTTGGCTATGATAATTTTACAATCTTTGCAAGATTTCAGAAGCATTAGGAATTGCAGCTTTAAAGTTATATTGTTACACAATAGTGATTTTTTCCCAAAAATGTGAATGTCTTCAAATTGTTGGTGGGAATAAAAGAATAAAGTTTGGTTGCTAAAATATCATCTACACAACAATCTTTCTGGTAGTTTTGGAGATCACTTACCTAATAAAGTCGCTGATAGACAGCCAGAAACGAGCCAGAAACTTTTTCGTCTTGAACAAAAATAAAACATCGAGAAAATAAAATCAGCCATCAGAATGAACCCCAGCGTATGCTCAGTTTTGTGTATTCGTATATATATATCACAGGAATAAGACTCAATAATAAGACGTCAGATTATTGTAGGTTTATTGGCGGCCATCATGCCACCGTCGCTGGTGGTGGGGTTGTGCCGTCGTTATGCAACCTCTTATACACAAATGCTTACACATATACTACATATCTCCTCCCTTATGTTCGAAACTAATTCTAAATATCCTCGTTAATACAAAATAAGCATAATAACGTTAACTAACAATAAAAATCAATAAATATAACTATACATATGAATATTCGATACTAGCGCTCGTCCATAACAAAGTCTGTGAATTTGTTAGGCCGCTTTACAATTCTGATAGGTCTATTATGATTTGTTCTCGGATTGCTGGGTGGCTCAACGTGTGCATCCGGCAAACTTCGATCTGGAACATGGTGTGAAATTTCAGGCTCTATTTCAGATTCTGCAGAGGGACCCGGAGAGGCTGAGCTACCTGGAGGAATATCAGGAGAGTGGTGAGAATTGGTGAAGGATTAGGGTACTTTATTGGAATACCGACCCTGGTCATTGGTGCATTTGTTTTGATACTGACGTTTTCGTCCGCTTTATTGCTGACTGCCTCTATCCTCCCTTTAATTTGATTTGGGTGTCTTTTCCAAATCATTCCGATTTTAGTTTTGCACATATACGTTGCATTTGCTATCTTCTTAACTATCGTAGCTTCCATCCATTTATTTGTTGACCTGTAGTCTCTAACGATCACTTTATCATTGACCTTGTAACTCCGTACTTCGCGCTCGGCCCGTGTTTTGTTAGTGTTTGTCAAATAGGGTTTCTTCTCTTTCAACATGCTAACTCTGGTGTGCAACTTTCTACCAAACATGGCTTCAGCTGGCGAAATGCCTGTTGTCGTATGTGGAGTATTTCTGTTAATCATTAGAAATCGTGCCAACAATGTAGACACTGGCACGTCTTTATTTTTTTCGTCTACTAGTGCGGCCTTTAATTTGTTTTTCACGGTTTTTACAGCATTTTCTGCGAGACCATTGCTTTGTGGATTATAGGGTGAGATTGTCAAATGCTTGATGCCGTTTCTATGAAAGAACAGTTCAACTTCTTCAGACACGAAGGTTGGACCGTTATCTGATACTATTGTTCGTGGTAGTCCGAACCTCGAAAAACAATCGCGTAACATTTCGACGGTAGTTTTGGAGGTTATGTTTTTCATTGAGTAAACCTCAATCCATTTTGTACAGCTGTCAATAATTACCAAATAATCCCTTGCTTTGAATGAGAAGAAATCTATGTGTACTACTGAAAATGGGATGCTAGATTCAGGCCATGGAATGTTTGTTTTTGGGGGATGTGCTGCTACAGACAAGCATGGTGCACATGCTTTGCACATAGTCTCTATTCGCTTATCTATACCTGGGAACCACAAGTAAGATCTAGCCATTGACTTCGTCCGCACTATCCCTTCGTGCGTGGCGTGTAGCTCTGTTAATACTATGTCTTGCATGCTGGATGGTATTACAATGCGGTCACCATAATACAAACAATCATTTTCCACATACAAATCTAACTTACGATTGTGATATGCCTTTATTTCCTCATAAATTCTATTAGGCCACTGTGTTTGAACGAAACGTGCTATCTTTTTTAGGACAGGGTCGTTTATAGTTTCTTCACGAACCATCATGTTATCTAGAGGTACTTCAAGATTCGCAAAATAAATATTACTATCGATATGCTCTTCATGGTCCACAGCTTCCTGTAATGGCAATCGTGACAGGCAGTCTGCCACTACGTTATCGCTTCCTTTTATATGTTCAATTACGAAGTCGAAATTGGAGAAATACAAAGCATATCTTTTGATTCGATTTGCATAAGTTTGGTTGATTTCTTTCCGCTTGCCAAAGAGGGAAATTAACGATTTTTGGTCACTTCTTAACACGAATTTATGCCCAAATAGGTATTCTTGAAACTTCGATACCGCAAAATAACATGCTAAACTTTCCTTATGGACGGTCGAGTAATTTTGTTCAGATTTGCTGTAAGTTCTCGAGATACAACAAACTGTTCTTTCTGTGTTGTCAGGCATTTTGTGGGAAAGAACTCCAGCTATGCCCCTCTCTGATGCGTCGCATGTCACAATTATCGGAAGGTCAGGATTAAAGTAGGTCAAAACTTCTTCTGACGCAATAATCAGTTTAATCTTTTCGAACGTGCTTTCGCATTCTTGATTCCACACAAACTTTACTCCTTTCTTGAGTAAATTGTACAGCGGTGACAATTTGTCCGCTAGATTATTCACAAATTTGCTGTAATAGTTTACCATACCGATGAACGACTTCAATTCGGTGACTGTGGTGGGTCTCGGAGCTGCCACTATCGCCTTCACCTTGTCTTTACTTTTGCTAAGTCCATCTTCGGATAAATCATACCCCAAATATGATACTTTACTCTGTAGAAACTAGCACTTCTGGAGATTGACAGTAAGACCTGCCTTTTTCAATATGGACATTACGTTTCTTAGGGTATTTAGATGGTCTTCTCCACGTTTGTGTCCAACTAAAATGTCGTCTTGAAAGGTAAATACATTATCTATACCCTGAAATAATTGGTCTATGTGCTTCTGAAAGTAGAAACTAGCGCACTTAATTCCGAATGGCATTCTATTGACTGTGAATAAACCTTTGTGCGTTGAAATAGTTACTAATTTCTTTGATTCATCATCCAATTCAAATTGCATATATGCATCACTGAGATCGATTTTTGAAAAGAGATAGTTACCATTCAAGCTGGCATAAATTTGTTCAATGCGTGGTAATGGATAAAACACGTCAATTAAGTTCTTGTTCAGACCTACATAGCTTCCACAGATACGTATCGTTCCGTTTTTTCTCATTACTGGAACTATATATGAACTCCAATCGGTTGTTATTGTGGGCGTCATAATTCCCCGTTGTTGCATTCTTTCGAGTTCATATTCGACTTTTGCTTTTAAGGCCAAAGGTACGGGTTTGGGTGGATGATGTGTAGGAATAGCATTAGGTTTCAACTTTAACGAAATTTTCCCATGTTGGTAGCATCCCAAGGTCTCACTGCAAACCTCTGGGAATTCTGCCTGTAATGTTGCCTTCACATCCATTGAGTCCACCGCGTTTATTCCTGCTGGAGTGAAAATAATGTTAAAATTATTGATGAAATCCCTGCCTAACAATCCTGTCATAGCATTTTCAATTACAAATAGTTTTAACTCACTTGCCATATCTCCATATTCTACTATAACATTTATGAATCCTAACGGTACAATTGATTCACCTGTGTAACCTTTAAACGACATTACAGTTGGATGAATTTGGTAAGTGTTCAAATTATTTACATAAAACTTGTTGCTTATTGCAGATATGCCGGAACCTGAATCTAACTGCATGCAATATTTTTTGCCATCTATTAACACGGAGAGTTCGATTGGCTTAAGAGTGTTGTTAATGTTATATATAGAGTTTAGATAATGTCCTTCGTCATATATACTAACCTCGCTTCCGCTTCCTTGTTCACTTTGTAGGGTCTCCACTGCGTTGATCTGCCTTGCCCTGCAGACACTCTGTAAGTGTCCCTTTTTGCCACATGCATTGCAGGTATAATTCTGGAACTTGCACGTTCCAGCATGTGTTTTGCCACAGCACTTACATTTCACGGTGGTTCTGCTTTGGTTCTTCACTCTTCCCATGTCATAACTTTCTTTATACTCTTCATTTGCATCTGGTTTTCTGGGTTTGTGTTGGTTTCTTCCCCGGAAGTTGCCTAGTTTACGGTGACCACTGTATACTGCCTGAATTCTGTCCTCGCTTCCTTTACCAGTGGTGTATGCTAACGCCAACTCCTTGCTGTTGGCAATTTCGATTAACTTCTCGAGACTTTGACTGACTGGTTCTTCCACTAGTCGGTCCATAACGGGTCCCTCTCGCATTCCCGACACGAACCGATCAACCAGTGTCTCTTGGAGATGCTCAAACTTACAGTTGACAGCGAGATTTTTTAATCTTGCATACCACTCATTAGAAGTTTCTTCGGTGGTTTGGTGGGCTCGGAAGAACTGAATTCGTTCCCTAAACACGTTTACTTTTGGACTGAAATGCTTTTGGAGCTCCTTTTTCAGCTCTTCTAAAGACTTGTCCTTGGGTGGAATTGGAAATGACAAATCGCGAAGTATCTTGTATACATCCGTTTCCATCTGACTTAGCAACAGGGCAACTTTGCATTTTTCGTCCACGATTTTGTTCACGAGGCAGAACTGTTCGAACCTTTCTTCGAAAATCGTGAAGTCACTGTCCGGTGTGAACGTAGGGATAATGCCGATGTAGATAGCCATGCTTGTGAGTGCTTTTCAGAACGGTTAGACTTTCTCACCTTTTCCTCCCGTTCTTGCGTTGAAAGTTACTCCCTTGTATTCATAATTTGCTCGTCGCCATATTTTGTGTATTCGTATATATATATCACAGGAATAAGACTCAATAATAAGACGTCAGATTATTGTAGGTTTATTGGCGGCCATCATGCCACCGTCGCAGGTGGTGGGGTAGTGCCGTCGTTATCCAACCTCTTATACACAAATGCTTACACATATACTACACTCAGGAATTAAAAAGTTCTCTCCTAAGTTCTTTATTAAAAAACTTAGCAATATTTTGTGAATTTAGTATTAAGTGATTACCTTCAGTGCAAGTCCTAACAGAACAATTTGTGACAAGAGGTCGTTCTATATCTAAAAAAAAAAACATAAGTGTTATAACAAAATGCCTATTTTTTTTCCAAAAATACCTGGATCAATAGTTTTGTCTTCATTTCTTTCACAAATTTCGTTCATGGTCATTTGGCTTTCTTGATCTAAGATTTTCTTTATCATTAAATCACCTACAACTATTTGCTGCCTGTAATACTCGTCGTGTATATTTCGTTGATGACCCATAAAATTAACGACGGTTTCTTTTTGATGATCCTGAAGGTTCATTGTTGAGGTCTTTGTTGCAAACTGTTTTCGTAGAAGGGTTGTTCTTATAGAACATGGATTTTGTAATTTTGCCATAGCTGTATACTTTCTAATTATTCGACACGTTTCTAAAGTTCTGTATCGCTGTCCTACCATTTTCCCCGGCAAGCCAAAGATATAAGGGTTATCGTCCGATACTCCAGCCTGACTTCTATGTCTGTTTGCAGTAATAAGTGTGTTTGGTGGCTCAGAACCATCAAAAAACGTTGAAATATAGTTCAAATTCAATAAAAATCGACAAAAATACAGTTTCTAGCTAAAATTTGATGGTTTCGTTGCACTTTCCGAGCCCGTCGGGTGGCTTAAAAGTACAAGAAAACACTTCAAAAGTGACGTTTCTGAAGAATTTTAACAGTTTTCTTGTATCCACGAACGCCAGAATGCATAAATTTGACCTAAACGTCCCCTTTTCCTATTCTGAGTCGATTCTGCATGCTTTAAGTGTGTTTGGTGGCTCAGAACCATCAAAAAACGTTGAAATATAGTTCAAATTCAATAAAAATCGACAAAAATACAGTTTCTAGCTAAAATTTGATGGTTTCGATGCACTTTCCGAGCCCGTAGGGTATCTGAGTGGCTTAAAAGTACAAGAAAACACTTCAAAAGTGACGTTTCTGAAGAATTTTAACAGTTTTCTTGTATCTACGAACGCCAGAATGCATAAAATTGACCTAAACGTCTCCTTTTCCTATTCTGAGTCGATTCTACATGCTTTAAGTGTGTTTGGTGGCTCAGAACCATCAAAAAACGTTGAAATATAGTTCAAATTCAATAAAAATCGACAAAAATACAGTTTCTAGCTAAAATCTGATGGTTTCGTTGCACTTTCCGCGACCGTAGGGTATCTGAGTGGCTTAAAAGTACAAGAAAACACTTCAAAAGTGACGTTTCTGAAGAATTTTAACAGTTTTCTTGTATCTACGAACGCCAGAATGCATAAAATTGACCTAAACGTCTCCTTTTCCTATTCTGAGTCGATTCTGCATGATTTAAGTGTGTTTGTTGGCTCAGAACCATCAAAAAACGTTGAAATATAGTTCAAATTCAATTAAAATCGACAAAAATACAGTTTCTAGCTAAAATTTGATGGTTTCGTTGCACTTTCCGAGCCCGTAGGGTATATGAGTGGCTTAAAAGTACAAGAAAACACTTCAAAAGTGACGTTTCTGAAGAATTTTAACAGTTTTCTTGTATCTACGAACGCCAGAATGCATAAAATTGACCTAAACTTCTCCTTTTCCTATTCTGAGTGGATTCTGCATGCTTTAAGTGTGTTTGGTGGCTCAGAACCATCAAAAAACGTTGAAATATAGTTCAAATTCAATAAAAATCGACAAAAATACAGTTTTTAGCTAAAATTTGATGGTTTCGTTGCACTTTCCGAGCCCGTTGAGTATCTGAGTGGCTTAAAAGTACAAGAAAACACTTCAAAAGTGACGTTTCTGGAGAATTTTAACAGTTTTCTGTATCTACGAACGCCAGAATGCATAAAATCGACCTAAACGTCTCCTTTTCCTATTCTGAGTCGATTCTGCATGCTTTAAGTGCGTTTGGTGGCTCAGAACCATCAAAAAACGTTGAAATATAGTTCAAATTCAATTAAAATCGACAAAAATACAGTTTCTAGCTAAAATTTGATGGTTTCGTTGGACTTTCCGAGCCCGTAGGGTATCTGAGTGGCGTAAAAGTACAAGAAAACACTTCAAAAGTGACGTTTCTGAAGAATTTTAACAGTTTTCTTGTATCTACGAACGCCAGAATGCATAAAATTGACCTAAACGCCTCCTTTTCCTATTCCGAGTCGATTCTGCATGCTTTAAGTGTGTTTGGTGGCTCAGAACCATCAAAAAACGTTGAAATATAGTTCAATTTTTAAAAAATCGACAAAAATACAGTTTCTAGCTAAAATTTGATGGTTTCGTTGCACTTTCCGAGCCCGTCGGGTATATGAGTGGCTCAAAAGTACAAGAAAACACTTCAAAAGTGACGTTTCTGAAGAATTTTAACAGTTTTCTTGTATCTACGAACGCCAGAATGCATAAAATTTACCTAAACCTCTCCTTTTCCTATTCTGAGTCGATTCTGCATGCTTTAAGTGCGTTTGGTGGCTCAGAACCATCAAAAAACGTTGAAATATAGTTCAAATTCAATAAAAATCGACAAAAATACAGTTTCTAGCTAAAATTTGATGGTTTCGTTGCACTTTCCGAGCCCGTAGGGTATCTGAGTGGCATAAAAGTACAAGATAACACTTCAAAAGTGACGTTTCTGAAGAATTTTAACAGTTTTCTTGTATCTACGAACGCCAGAATGCATAAAATCGACCTAAACGTCTCCTTTTCCTATTCTGAGTCGATTCTGCATGCTTTAAGTGTGTTTGGTGGCTCAGAACCATCAAAAAACGTTGAAATATAGTTCAAATTCAATAAAAATCGACGAAAATACATTTTCTAGCTAAAATTTGATGGTTTCGTTGCACTTTCCGAGCCCGTAGGGTATCTGAGTGACTTAAAAGTACAAGAAAACACTTCAAAAGTGACGTTTCTGAAGAATTTTAACAGTTTTCTTGTATCTACGAACGCCAGAATGCATACAATTGACCTAAACGTCTCATTTTCCTATTCTGAGTCGATTCTGCATTCTTTAAGTGTGTTTGGTGGCTGAGAACCATCAAAAAACGTTGAAATATAGTTCAAATTCAATAAAAATCGACAAAAATACAGTTTCTAGCTAAAATTTGATGGTTTCGTTGCACTTTCCGAGCACGTAGGGTATCTGAGTGGCTTAAAAGTACAAGAAAACACTTCAAAAGTGACGTTTCTGGAGAATTTTAACAGTTTTCTTGTATCTACGAACGCCAGAATGCATAAAATCGACCTAAACGTCTCCTTTTCCTATTCTGAGTCGAATCTGCATGCTTTAAGTGCGTTTGATGGCTCAGAACCATCAAAAAAGGTTGAAATATAGTTCAAATTCAATAAAAATCGACAAAAATACAGTTTCTAGCTAAAATTTGATGGTTTCGTTGCACTTTCCGAGCCCGTAGGTTATCTGAGTGGCATAAAAGTACAAGAAAACACTTCAAAAGTGACGTTTCTGAAGAATTTTAACAGTTTTCTTGTATCTACGAACGCCAGATTGCATAAAATCGACCTAAACGTCTCCTTTTCCTATTCTGAGTCGATTCTGCATGCTTTAAGTGTGTTTGGTGGCTCAGAACCATCAAAAAACGTTGAAATATAGTTCAAATTTAATAAAAATCGACAAAAATACAGTTTCTAGCTAAAATTTCATGGTTTCGTTGCACTTTCCGAGCCCGTCGGGTATCTGAGTGGCTTAAAAGTACAAGAAAACACTTCAAAAGTGACGTTTCTGGAGAATTTTAACAGTTTTCTTGTATCTACGAACGCCAGAATGCATAAAATCGACCTAAACGTCTCCTTTTCCTATTCTGAGTCGATTCTGCATGCTTTAAGTGCGTTTGGTGGCTCAGAACCATCAAAAAACGTTGAAATATAGTTCAAATTCAATAAAAATCGACAAAAATACAGTTTCTAGCTAAAATTTGATGGTTTCGTTGCACTTTCCGAGCCCGTAGGGTATCTGAGTGGCATAAAAGTACAAGATAACACTTCAAAAGTGACGTTTCTGAAGAATTTTAACAGTTTTCTTGTATCTACGAACGCCAGAATGCATAAAATCGACCTAAACGTCTCCTTTTCCTATTCTGAGTCGATTCTGCATGCTTTAAGTGTGTTTGGTGGCTCAGAACCATCAAAAAACGTTGAAATATAGTTCAAATTCTTAAAAAATCGACAAAAATACAGTTTCTAGCTAAAATTTGATGGTTTCGTTGCACTTTCCGAGCCCGTAGGGTATATGAGTGGCTTAAAAGTACAAGAAAACACTTCAAAAGTGACGTTTCTGAAGAATTTTAACAGTTTTCTTGTATCTACGAACGCCAGAATGCATAAAATTGACCTAAACGTCTCCTTTTCCTATTCTGAGTCGATTCTGCATGCTTTAAGTGTGTTTGGTGGCTCAGAACCATCAAAAAACGTTGAAATATAGTTCAAATTCAATAAAAATCGTCGAAAATACATTTTCTAGCTAAAATTTGATGGTTTCGTTGCACTTTCCGAGCCCGTAGGGTATCTGAGTGACTTAAAAGTACAAGAAAACACTTCAAAATTGACGTTTCTGAAGAATTTTAACAGTTTTCTTGTATCTACGAACGCCAGAATGCATAAAATTTACCTAAACGTCTCCTTTTCCTATTCTGAGTCGATTCTGCATGCTTTAAGTGTGTTTGGTGGCTCAGAACCATCAAAAAACGTTGAAATATAGTTCAAATTCAATAAAAATCGACAAAAATACAGTTTCTAGCTAAAATTTGATGGTTTCGTTGCACTTTCCGAGCCCGTAGGGTATCTGAGTGGCTTAAAAGTACAAGAAAACACTTCAAAAGTGACGTTTCTGAAGATTTTTAACAGTTTTCTTGTATCTACGAACGCCAGAATGTATAAAATTGACCTAAACCTCTCCTTTTCCTATTCCGAGTCGATTCTGCATGCTTTAAGTGTGTTTGGTGGCTCAGAACCATCAAAAAACTTTGAAATATAGTTCAAATTCAATAAAAATCGACAAAAATACAGTTTCTAGCTAAAATTTGATGGTTTCGTTGCACTTTCCGAGCCCGTTGGGTATCTGAGTGGCTTAAAAGTACAAGAAAACACTTCGAAAGTGACGTTTCTGAAGAATTTTAACAGTTTTCTTGTATCTACGAACGCCAGAATGCATAAAATTGACCTAAACGTCTCCTTTTCCTATTCTGAGTCGATTCTGCATGCTTTAAGTGTGTTTGGTGGCTCAGAACCATCAAAAAACGTTGAAATATAGTTCAAATTCAATAAAAATCGAAAAAAATACATTTTCTAGCTAAAATTTGATGGTTTCGTTGCACTTTCCGAGCCCGTAGGGTATCTGAGTGGCTTAAAAGTACAAGAAAACACTTCAAAAGTGACGTTTCTGAAGAATTTTAACAGTTTTCTTGTATCTACGAACGCCAGAATGCATACAATTGACCTAAACGTCTCATTTTCCTATTCTGAGTCGATTCTGCATGCTTTAAGTGTGTTTGGTGGCTCAGAACCATCAAAAAACGTTGAAATATAGTTCAAATTCAATAAAAATCGACAAAAATACAGTTTCTAGCTAAAATCTGATGGTTTCGTTGCACTTTCCGAGCCCGTTGGGTATCTGATTGGCTTAAAAGTACAAGAAAACACTTCAAAAGTGACGTTTCTGAAGAATTTTAACAGTTTTCTTGTATCTACGAACGCCAGAATGCATAAAATTGACCTAAACGTCTCCTTTTCCTATTCTGAGTCGATTCTGCATGCTTTAAGTGTGTTTGGTGGCTGAGAACCATCAAAAATCGTTGAAATATAGTTCAAATTCAATAAAAATCGACAAAAATACAGTTTCTAGCTAAAATTGATGGTTTCGTTGCACTTTCCGAGCCCGTAGGGTATCTGAGTGGCTTAAAAGTACAAGAAAACACTTCAAAAGTGACGTTTCTGAAGATTTTTAACAGTTTTCTTGTATCTACGAACGCCAGAATGCATAAAATTGACCTAAACCTCTCCTTTTCCTATTCCGAGTCGATTCTGCATGCTTTAAGTGTGTTTGGTGGCTCAGAACCATCAAAAAACGTTGAAATATAGTTCAAATTCAATAAAAATCGACAAAAATACAGTTTCTAGCTAAAATCTGATGGTTTCGTTGCACTTTCCGCGACCGTAGGGTATCTGAGTGGCTTAAAAGTACAAGAAAACACTTCAAAAGTGACGTTTCTGAAGAATTTTAACAGTTTTCTTGTATCTACGAACGCCAGAATGCATAAAATTGACCTAAACGTCTCCTTTTCCTATTCTGAGTCGATTCTGCATGATTTAAGTGTGTTTGTTGGCTCAGAACCATCAAAAAACGTTGAAATATAGTTCAAATTCAATTAAAATCGACAAAAATACAGTTTCTAGCTAAAATTTGATGGTTTCGTTGCACTTTCCGAGCCCGTAGGGTGGCTTAAAAGTACAAGAAAACACTTCAAAAGTGACGTTTCTGGAGAATTTTAACAGTTTTCTGTATCTACGAACGCCAGAATGCATAAAATCGACCTAAACGTCTCCTTTTCCTATTCTGAGTCGATTCTGCATGCTTTAAGTGCGTTTGGTGGCTCAGAACCATCAAAAAACGTTGAAATATAGTTCAAATTCAATTAAAATCGACAAAAATACAGTTTCTAGCTAAAATTGATGGTTTCGTTGCACTTTCCGAGCCCGTAGGGTATCTGAGTGGCTTAAAAGTACAAGAAAACACTTCAAAAGTGACGTTTCTGAAGATTTTTAACAGTTTTCTTGTATCTACGAACGCCAGAATGCATAAAATTGACCTAAACCTCTCCTTTTCCTATTCCGAGTCGATTCTGCATGCTTTAAGTGTGTTTGGTGGCTCAGAACCATCAAAAAACGTTGAAATATAGTTCAAATTCAATAAAAATCGACAAAAATACAGTTTCTAGCTAAAATCTGATGGTTTCGTTGCACTTTCCGCGACCGTAGGGTATCTGAGTGGCTTAAAAGTACAAGAAAACACTTCAAAAGTGACGTTTCTGAAGAATTTTAACAGTTTTCTTGTATCTACGAACGCCAGAATGCATAAAATTGACCTAAACGTCTCCTTTTCCTATTCTGAGTCGATTCTGCATGATTTAAGTGTGTTTGTTGGCTCAGAACCATCAAAAAACGTTGAAATATAGTTCAAATTCAATTAAAATCGACAAAAATACAGTTTCTAGCTAAAATTTGATGGTTTCGTTGCACTTTCCGAGCCCGTAGGGTGGCTTAAAAGTACAAGAAAACACTTCAAAAGTGACGTTTCTGGAGAATTTTAACAGTTTTCTGTATCTACGAACGCCAGAATGCATAAAATCGACCTAAACGTCTCCTTTTCCTATTCTGAGTCGATTCTGCATGCTTTAAGTGCGTTTGGTGGCTCAGAACCATCAAAAAACGTTGAAATATAGTTCAAATTCAATTAAAATCGACAAAAATACAGTTTCTAGCTAAAATTTGATGGTTTCGTTGGACTTTCCGAGCCCGTAGGGTATCTGAGTGGCGTAAAAGTACAAGAAAACACTTCAAAAGTGACGTTTCTGAAGAATTTTAACAGTTTTCTTGTATCTACGAACGCCAGAATGCATAAAATTGACCTAAACGCCTCCTTTTCCTATTCCGAGTCGATTCTGCATGCTTTAAGTGTGTTTGGTGGCTCAGAACCATCAAAAAACGTTGAAATATAGTTCAATTTTTAAAAAATCGACAAAAATACAGTTTCTAGCTAAAATTTGATGGTTTCGTTGCACTTTCCGAGCCCGTCGGGTATATGAGTGGCTTAAAAGTACAAGAAAACACTTCAAAAGTGACGTTTCTGAAGAATTTTAACAGTTTTCTTGTATCTACGAACGCCAGAATGCATAAAATTGACCTAAACCTCTCCTTTTCCTATTCTGAGTCGATTCTGCATGCTTTAAGTGCGTTTGGTGGCTCAGAACCATCAAAAAACGTTGAAATATAGTTCAAATTCAATAAAAATCGACAAAAATACAGTTTCTAGCTAAAATTTGATGGTTTCGTTGCACTTTCCGAGCCCGTAGGGTATCTGAGTGGCATAAAAGTACAAGATAACACTTCAAAAGTGACGTTTCTGAAGAATTTTAACAGTTTTCTTGTATCTACGAACGCCAGAATGCATAAAATCGACCTAAACGTCTCCTTTTCCTATTCTGAGTCGATTCTGCATGCTTTAAGTGTGTTTGGTGGCTCAGAACCATCAAAAAACGTTGAAATATAGTTCAAATTCAATAAAAATCGACGAAAATACATTTTCTAGCTAAAATTTGATGGTTTCGTTGCACTTTCCGAGCCCGTAGGGTATCTGAGTGACTTAAAAGTACAAGAAAACACTTCAAAAGTGACGTTTCTGAAGAATTTTAACAGTTTTCTTGTATCTACGAACGCCAGAATGCATACAATTGACCTAAACGTCTCATTTTCCTATTCTGAGTCGATTCTGCATTCTTTAAGTGTGTTTGGTGGCTGAGAACCATCAAAAAACGTTGAAATATGGTTCAAATTCAATAAAAATCGACAAAAATACAGTTTCTAGCTAAAATTTGATGGTTTCGTTGCACTTTCCGAGCACGTAGGGTATCTGAGTGGCTTAAAAGTACAAGAAAACACTTCAAAAGTGACGTTTCTGGAGAATTTTAACAGTTTTCTTGTATCTACGAACGCCAGAATGCATAAAATCGACCTAAACGTCTCCTTTTCCTATTCTGAGTCGAATCTGCATGCTTTAAGTGCGTTTGATGGCTCAGAACCATCAAAAAAGGTTGAAATATAGTTCAAATTCAATAAAAATCGACAAAAATACAGTTTCTAGCTAAAATTTGATGGTTTCGTTGCACTTTCCGAGCCCGTAGGTTATCTGAGTGGCATAAAAGTACAAGAAAACACTTCAAAAGTGACGTTTCTGAAGAATTTTAACAGTTTTCTTGTATCTACGAACGCCAGATTGCATAAAATCGACCTAAACGTCTCCTTTTCCTATTCTGAGTCGATTCTGCATGCTTTAAGTGTGTTTGGTGGCTCAGAACCATCAAAAAACGTTGAAATATAGTTCAAATTCAATAAAAATCGACGAAAATACATTTTCTAGCTAAAATTTGATGGTTTCGTTGCACTTTCCGAGCCCGTAGGGTATCTGAGTGACTTAAAAGTACAAGAAAACACTTCAAAAGTGACGTTTCTGAAGAATTTTAACAGTTTTCTTGTATCTACGAACGCCAGAATGCATACAATTGACCTAAACGTCTCATTTTCCTATTCTGAGTCGATTCTGCATGCTTTAAGTGTGTTTGGTGGCTCAGAACCATCAAAAAACGTTGAAATATAGTTCAAATTCAATAAAAATCGACAAAAATACAGTTTCTAGCTAAAATTTGATGGTTTCGTTGCACTTTCCGAGCCCGTTGGGTATCTGAGTGGCTTAAAAGTACAAGAAAACACTTCAAAAGTGACGTTTCTGAAGAATTTTAACAGTTTTCTTGTATCTACGAACGCCAGAATGCATAAAATTGACCTAAACGCCTCATTTTCCTATTCCGAGTCGATTCTGCATGCTTTAAGTGTGTTTGGTGGCTCAGAATCATCAAAAAACGTTGAAATATAGTTCAAATTCAATAAAAATCGACAAAAATACAGTTTCTAGCTAAAATTTGATGGTTTCGTTGCACTTTCCGAGCCCGTAGGGTATCTGAGTGGCTTAAAAGTACAAGAAAACACTTCAAAAGTGACGTTTCTGAAGAATTTTAACAGTTTTCTTGTATCTACGAACGCCAGAATGCATAAAATTGACCTAAACATCTCCTTTTCCTATTCTGAGTGGATTCTGCATGCTTTAAGTGTGTTTGGTGGCTCAGAACCATCAAAAAACGTTGAAATATAGTTCAAATTCAATAAAAATCGACAAAAATACAGTTTCTAGCTAAAATTTCATGGTTTCGTTGCACTTTCCGAGCCCGTTGGGTATCTGAGTGGCTTAAAAGTACAAGAAAACACTTCAAAAGTGACGTTTCTGGAGAATTTTAACAGTTTTCTTGTATCTACGAACGCCAGAATGCATAAAATCGACCTAAACGTCTCCTTTTCCTATTCTGAGTCGATTCTGCATGCTTTAAGTGCGTTTGGTGGCTCAGAACCATCAAAAAACGTTGAAATATAGTTCAAATTCAATAAAAATCGACAAAAATACAGTTTCTAGCTAAAATTTGATGGTTTCGTTGCACTTTCCGAGCCCGTAGGGTATCTGAGTGGCATAAAAGTACAAGATAACACTTCAAAAGTGACGTTTCTGAAGAATTTTAACAGTTTTCTTGTATCTACGAACGCCAGAATGCATAAAATCGACCTAAACGTCTCCTTTTCCTATTCTGAGTCGATTCTGCATGCTTTAAGTGTGTTTGGTGGCTCAGAACCATCAAAAAACGTTGAAATATAGTTCAAATTCAATAAAAATCGACGAAAATACATTTTCTAGCTAAAATTTGATGGTTTCGTTGCACTTTCCGAGCCCGTAGGGTATCTGAGTGACTTAAAAGTACAAGAAAACACTTCAAAAGTGACGTTTCTGAAGAATTTTAACAGTTTTCTTGTATCTACGAACGCCAGAATGCATACAATTGACCTAAACGTCTCATTTTCCTATTCTGAGTCGATTCTGCATGCTTTAAGTGTGTTTGGTGGCTCAGAACCATCAAAAAACGTTGAAAAATAGTTCAAATTCAATAAAAATCGACAAAAATACAGTTTCTAGCTAAAATTTGATGGTTTCGTTGCACTTTCCGAGCCCGTTGGGTATCTGAGTGGCTTAAAAGTACAAGAAAACACTTCAAAAGTGACGTTTCTGAAGAATTTTAACAGTTTTCTTGTATCTACGAACGCCAGAATGCATAAAATTGACCTAAACGCCTCATTTTCCTATTCCGAGTCGATTCTGCATGCTTTAAGTGTGTTTGGTGGCTCAGAACCATCAAAAAACGTTGAAATATAGTTCAAATTCTTAAAAAATCGACAAAAATACAGTTTCTAGCTAAAATTTGATGGTTTCGTTGCACTTTCCGAGCCCGTAGGGTATATGAGTGGCTTAAAAGTACAAGAAAACACTTCAAAAGTGACGTTTCTGAAGAATTTTAACAGTTTTCTTGTATCTACGAACGCCAGAATGCATAAAATTGACCTAAACGTCTCCTTTTCCTATTCTGAGTCGATTCTGCATGCTTTAAGTGTGTTTGGTGGCTCAGAACCATCAAAAAACATTGAAATATAGTTCAAATTCAATAAAAATCGTCGAAAATACATTTTCTAGCTAAAATTTGATGGTTTCGTTGCACTTTCCGAGCCCGTAGGGTATCTGAGTGACTTAAAAGTACAAGAAAACACTTCAAAATTGACGTTTCTGAAGAATTTTAACAGTTTTCTTGTATCTACGAACGCCAGAATGCATAAAATTTACCTAAACGTCTCCTTTTCCTATTCTGAGTCGATTCTGCATGCTTTAAGTGTGTTTGGTGGCTCAGAACCATCAAAAAACGTTGAAATATAGTTCAAATTCAATAAAAATCGACAAAAATACAGTTTCTAGCTAAAATTTGATGGTTTCGTTGCACTTTCCGAGCCCGTAGGGTATCTGAGTGGCTTAAAAGTACAAGAAAACACTTCAAAAGTGACGTTTCTGAAGATTTTTAACAGTTTTCTTGTATCTACGTACGCCAGAATGTATAAAATTGACCTAAACCTCTCCTTTTCCTATTCCGAGTCGATTCTGCATGCTTTAAGTGTGTTTGGTGGCTCAGAACCATCAAAAAACTTTGAAATATAGTTCAAATTCAATAAAAATCGACAAAAATACAGTTTCTAGCTAAAATTTGATGGTTTCGTTGCACTTTCCGAGCCCGTTGGGTATCTGAGTGGCTTAAAAGTACAAGAAAACACTTCAAAAGTGACGTTTCTGAAGAATTTTAACAGTTTTCTTGTATCTACGAACGCCAGAATGCATAAAATTGACCTAAACATCTCCTTTTCCTATTGTGAGTGGATTCTGCATGCTTTAAGTGTGTTTGGTGGCTCAGAACCATCAAAAAACGTTGAAATATAGTTCAAATTCAATAAAAATCGACAAAAATACAGTTTCTAGCTAAAATTTGATGGTTTCGTTGCACTTTCCGAGCCCGTTGGGTATCTGAGTGGCTTAAAAGTACAAGAAAACACTTCGAAAGTGACGTTTCTGAAGAATTTTAACAGTTTTCTTGTATCTACGAACGCCAGAATGCATAAAATTGACCTAAACGTCTCCTTTTCCTATTCTGAGTCGATTCTTCATGCTTTAAGTGTGTTTGGTGGCTCAGAACCATCAAAAAACGTTGAAATATAGTTCAAATTCAATAAAAATCGACAAAAATACAGTTTCTAGCTAAAATTTGATGGTTTCGTTGCACTTTCCGAGCCCGTAGGGTATCTGAGTGGCATAAAAGTACAAGATAACACTTCAAAAGTGACGTTTCTGAAGAATTTTAACAGTTTTCTTGTATCTACGAACGCCAGAATGCATACAATTGACCTAAACGTCTCATTTTCCTATTCTGAGTCGATTCTGCATGCTTTAAGTGTGTTTGGTGGCTCAGAACCATCAAAAAACGTTGAAATATAGTTCAAATTCTTAAAAAATCGACAAAAATACAGTTTCTAGCTAAAATTTGATGGTTTCGATGCACTTTCCGAGCCCGTAGGGTATATGAGTGGCTTAAAAGTACAAGAAAACACTTCAAAAGTGACGTTTCTGAAGAATTTTAACAGTTTTCTTGTATCTACGAACGCCAGAATGCATAAAATTGACCTAAACGTCTCCTTTTCCTATTCTGAGTCGATTCTGCATGCTTTAAGTGTGTTTGGTGGCTCAGAACCATCAAAAAACGTTGAAATATAGTTCAAATTCAATAAAAATCGTCGAAAATACATTTTCTAGCTAAAATTTGATGGTTTCGTTGCACTTTCCGAGCCCGTAGGGTATCTGAGTGACTTAAAAGTACAAGAAAACACTTCAAAAGTGACGTTTCTGAAGAATTTTAACAGTTTTCTTGTATCTACGAACGCCAGAATGCATAAAATTTACCTAAACGTCTCCTTTTCCTATTCTGAGTCGATTCTGCATGCTTTAAGTGTGTTTGGTGGCTCAGAACCATCAAAAAACGTTGAAATATAGTTCAATTTCAATAAAAATCGACAAAAATACAGTTTCTAGCTAAAATTTGATGGTTTCGTTGCACTTTCCGAGCCCGTAGGGTATCTGAGTGGCTTAAAAGTACAAGAAAACACTTCAAAAGTGACGTTTCTGAAGATTTTTAACAGTTTTCTTGTATCTACGAACGCCAGAATGTATAAAATTGACCTAAACCTCTCCTTTTCCTATTCCGAGTCGATTCTGCATGCTTTAAGTGTGTTTGGTGGCTCAGAACCATCAAAAAACTTTGAAATATAGTTCAAATTCAATAAAAATCGACAAAAATACAGTTTCTAGCTAAAATTTGATGGTTTCGTTGCACTTTCCGAGCCCGTAGGGTATCTGAGTGGCTTAAAAGTACAAGAAAACACTTCAAAAGTGACGTTTCTGAAGAATTTTAACAGTTTTCTTGTATCTACGAACGCCAGAATGCATAAAATTGACCTAAACATCTCCTTTTCCTATTCTGAGTGGATTCTGCATGCTTTAAGTGTGTTTGGTGGCTCAGAACCATCAAAAAACGTTGAAATATAGTTCAAATTCAATAAAAATCGACAAAAATACAGTTTCTAGCTAAAATTTGATGGTTTCGTTGCACTTTCCGAGCCCGTTGGGTATCTGAGTGGCTTAAAAGTACAAGAAAACACTTCAAAAGTGACGTTTCTGAAGAATTTTAACAGTTTTCTTGTATCTACGAACGCCAGAATGCATAAAATTGACCTAAACATCTCCTTTTCCTATTCTGAGTGGATTCTGCATGCTTTAAGTGTGTTTGGTGGCTCAGAACCATCAAAAAACGTTGAAATATAGTTCAAATTCAATAAAAATCGACAAAAATACAGTTTCTAGCTAAAATTTGATGGTTTCGTTGCACTTTCCGAGCCCGTTGGGTATCTGAGTGGCTTAAAAGTACAAGAAAACACTTCAAAAGTGACGTTTCTGAAGAATTTTAACAGTTTTCTTGTATCTACGAACGCCAGAATGCATAAAATTGACCTAAACGTCTCCTTTTCCTATTCTGAGTCGATTCTGCATGCTTTAAGTGTGTTTGGTGGCTCAGAACCATCAAAAAACGTTGAAATATAGTTCAAATTCAATAAAAATCGAAAAAAATACATTTTCTAGCTAAAATTTGATGGTTTCGTTGCACTTTCCGAGCCCGTAGGGTATCTGAGTGACTTAAAAGTACAAGAAAACACTTCAAAAGTGACGTTTCTGAAGAATTTTAACAGTTTTCTTGTATCTACGAACGCCAGAATGCATACAATTGACCTAAACGTCTCATTTTCCTATTCTGAGTCGATTCTGCATGCTTTAAGTGTGTTTGGTGGCTCAGAACCATCAAAAAACGTTGAAATATAGTTCAAATTCAATAAAAATCGACAAAAATACAGTTTCTAGCTAAAATCTGATGGTTTCGTTGCACTTTCCGAGCCCGTTGGGTATCTGATTGGCTTAAAAGTACAAGAAAACACTTCAAAAGTGACGTTTCTGAAGAATTTTAACAGTTTTCTTGTATCTACGAACGCCAGAATGCATAAAATTGACCTAAACGTCTCCGTTTCCTATTCTGAGTCGATTCTGCATGCTTTAAGTGTGTTTGGTGGCTGAGAACCATCAAAAATCGTTGAAATATAGTTCAAATTCAATAAAAATCGACAAAAATACAGTTTCTAGCTAAAATTGATGGTTTCGTTGCACTTTCCGAGCCCGTAGGGTATCTGAGTGGCTTAAAAGTACAAGAAAACACTTCAAAAGTGACGTTTCTGAAGATTTTTAACAGTTTTCTTGTATCTACGAACGCCAGAATGCATAAAATTGACCTAAACCTCTCCTTTTCCTATTCCGAGTCGATTCTGCATGCTTTAAGTGTGTTTGGTGGCTCAGAACCATCAAAAAACGTTGAAATATAGTTCAAATTCAATAAAAATCGACAAAAATACAGTTTCTAGCTAAAATCTGATGGTTTCGTTGCACTTTCCGCGACCGTAGGGTATCTGAGTGGCTTAAAAGTACAAGAAAACACTTCAAAAGTGACGTTTCTGAAGAATTTTAACAGTTTTCTTGTATCTACGAACGCCAGAATGCATAAAATTGACCTAAACGTCTCCTTTTCCTATTCTGAGTCGATTCTGCATGATTTAAGTGTGTTTGTTGGCTCAGAACCATCAAAAAACGTTGAAATATAGTTCAAATTCAATTAAAATCGACAAAAATACAGTTTCTAGCTAAAATTTGATGGTTTCGTTGCACTTTCCGAGCCCGTAGGGTATATGAGTGGCTTAAAAGTACAAGAAAACACTTCAAAAGTGACGTTTCTGAAGAATTTTAACAGTTTTCTTGTATCTACGAACGCCAGAATGCATAAAATTGACCTAAACTTCTCCTTTTCCTATTCTGAGTGGATTCTGCGTGCTTTAAGTGTGTTTGGTGGCTCAGAACCATCAAAAAACGTTGAAATATAGTTCAAATTCAATAAAAATCGACAAAAATACAGTTTCTAGCTAAAATTTGATGGTTTCGTTGCACTTTCCGAGCCCGTAGGGTATCTGAGTGGCATAAAAGTACAAGATAACACTTCAAAAGTGACGTTTCTGAAGAATTTTAACAGTTTTCTTGTATCTACGAACGCCAGAATGCATACAATTGACCTAAACGTCTCATTTTCCTATTCTGAGTCGATTCTGCATGCTTTAAGTGTGTTTGGTGGCTCAGAACCATCAAAAAACGTTGAAATATAGTTCAAATTCTTAAAAAATCGACAAAAATACAGTTTCTAGCTAAAATTTGATGGTTTCGATGCACTTTCCGAGCCCGTAGGGTATATGAGTGGCTTAAAAGTACAAGAAAACACTTCAAAAGTGACGTTTCTGAAGAATTTTAACAGTTTTCTTGTATCTACGAACGCCAGAATGCATAAAATTGACCTAAACGTCTCCTTTTCCTATTCTGAGTCGATTCTGCATGCTTTAAGTGTGTTTGGTGGCTCAGAACCATCAAAAAACGTTGAAATATAGTTCAAATTCAATAAAAATCGTCGAAAATACATTTTCTAGCTAAAATTTGATGGTTTCGTTGCACTTTCCGAGCCCGTAGGGTATCTGAGTGACTTAAAAGTACAAGAAAACACTTCAAAAGTGACGTTTCTGAAGAATTTTAACAGTTTTCTTGTATCTACGAACGCCAGAATGCATAAAATTTACCTAAACGTCTCCTTTTCCTATTCTGAGTCGATTCTGCATGCTTTAAGTGTGTTTGGTGGCTCAGAACCATCAAAAAACGTTGAAATATAGTTCAAATTCAATAAAAATCGACAAAAATACAGTTTCTAGCTAAAATTTGATGGTTTCGTTGCACTTTCCGAGCCCGTAGGGTATCTGAGTGGCTTAAAAGTACAAGAAAACACTTCAAAAGTGACGTTTCTGAAGATTTTTAACAGTTTTCTTGTATCTACGAACGCCAGAATGTATAAAATTGACCTAAACCTCTCCTTTTCCTATTCCGAGTCGATTCTGCATGCTTTAAGTGTGTTTGGTGGCTCAGAACCATCAAAAAACTTTGAAATATAGTTCAAATTCAATAAAAATCGACAAAAATACAGTTTCTAGCTAAAATTTGATGGTTTCGTTGCACTTTCCGAGCCCGTAGGGTATCTGAGTGGCTTAAAAGTACAAGAAAACACTTCAAAAGTGACGTTTCTGAAGAATTTTAACAGTTTTCTTGTATCTACGAACGCCAGAATGCATAAAATTGACCTAAACATCTCCTTTTCCTATTCTGAGTGGATTCTGCATGCTTTAAGTGTGTTTGGTGGCTCAGAACCATCAAAAAACGTTGAAATATAGTTCAAATTCAATAAAAATCGACAAAAATACAGTTTCTAGCTAAAATTTGATGGTTTCGTTGCACTTTCCGAGCCCGTTGGGTATCTGAGTGGCTTAAAAGTACAAGAAAACACTTCAAAAGTGACGTTTCTGAAGAATTTTAACAGTTTTCTTGTATCTACGAACGCCAGAATGCATAAAATTGACCTAAACATCTCCTTTTCCTATTCTGAGTGGATTCTGCATGCTTTAAGTGTGTTTGGTGGCTCAGAACCATCAAAAAACGTTGAAATATAGTTCAAATTCAATAAAAATCGACAAAAATACAGTTTCTAGCTAAAATTTGATGGTTTCGTTGCACTTTCCGAGCCCGTTGGGTATCTGAGTGGCTTAAAAGTACAAGAAAACACTTCAAAAGTGACGTTTCTGAAGAATTTTAACAGTTTTCTTGTATCTACGAACGCCAGAATGCATAAAATTGACCTAAACGTCTCCTTTTCCTATTCTGAGTCGATTCTGCATGCTTTAAGTGTGTTTGGTGGCTCAGAACCATCAAAAAACGTTGAAATATAGTTCAAATTCAATAAAAATCGAAAAAAATACATTTTCTAGCTAAAATTTGATGGTTTCGTTGCACTTTCCGAGCCCGTAGGGTATCTGAGTGACTTAAAAGTACAAGAAAACACTTCAAAAGTGACGTTTCTGAAGAATTTTAACAGGTTTCTTGTATCTACGAACGCCAGAATGCATACAATTGACCTAAACGTCTCATTTTCCTATTCTGAGTCGATTCTGCATGCTTTAAGTGTGTTCGGTGGCTCAGAACCATCAAAAAACGTTGAAATATAGTTCAAATTCAATAAAAATCGACAAAAATACAGTTTCTAGCTAAAATCTGATGGTTTCGTTGCACTTTCCGAGCCCGTTGGGTATCTGATTGGCTTAAAAGTACAAGAAAACACTTCAAAAGTGACGTTTCTGAAGAATTTTAACAGTTTTCTTGTATCTACGAACGCCAGAATGCATAAAATTGACCTAAACGTCTCCTTTTCCTATTCTGAGTCGATTCTGCATGCTTTAAGTGTGTTTGGTGGCTGAGAACCATCAAAAATCGTTGAAATATAGTTCAAATTCAATAAAAATCGACAAAAATACAGTTTCTAGTTAAATTGATGGTTTCGTTGCACTTTCCGAGCCCGTAGGGTATCTGAGTGGCTCAAAAGTACAAGAAAACACTTCAAAAGTGACGTTTCTGAAGATTTTTAACAGTTTTCTTGTATCTACGAACGCCAGAATGCATAAAATTGACCTAAACCTCTCCTTTTCCTATTCCGAGTCGATTCTGCATGCTTTAAGTGTGTTTGGTGGCTCAGAACCATCAAAAAACGTTGAAATATAGTTCAAATTCAATAAAAATCGACAAAAATACAGTTTCTAGCTAAAATCTGATGGTTTCGTTGCACTTTCCGCGACCGTAGGGTATCTGAGTGGCTTAAAAGTACAAGAAAACACTTCAAAAGTGACGTTTCTGAAGAATTTTAACAGTTTTCTTGTATCTACGAACGCCAGAATGCATAAAATTGACCTAAACGTCTCCTTTTCCTATTCTGAGTCGATTCTGCATGATTTAAGTGTGTTTGTTGGCTCAGAACCATCAAAAAACGTTGAAATATAGTTCAAATTCAATTAAAATCGACAAAAATACAGTTTCTAGCTAAAATTTGATGGTTTCGTTGCACTTTCCGAGCCCGTAGGGTATATGAGTGGCTTAAAAGTACAAGAAAACACTTCAAAAGTGACGTTTCTGAAGAATTTTAACAGTTTTCTTGTATCTACGAACGCCAGAATGCATAAAATTGACCTAAACTTCTCCTTTTCCTATTCTGAGTGGATTCTGCATGCTTTAAGTGTGTTTGGTGGCTCAGAACCATCAAAAAACGTTGAAATATAGTTCAAATTCAATAAAAATCGACAAAAATACAGTTTTTAGCTAAAATTTGATGGTTTCGTTGCACTTTCCGAGCCCGTTGAGTATCTGAGTGGCTTAAAAGTACAAGAAAACACTTCAAAAGTGACGTTTCTGGAGAATTTTAACATTTTCCTGTATCTACGAACGCCAGAATGCATAAAATCGACCTAAACGTCTCCTTTTCCTATTCTGAGTCGATTCTACATGCTTTAAGTGTGTTTGGTGGCTCAGAACCATCAGAAAACGTTGAAATATAGTTCAAATTCAATAAAAATCGGCAAAAATACAGTTTCTAGCTAAAATTTGATGGTTTCGTTGCACTTTCCGAGCCCGTAGAGGTATCTGAGTGACTTAAAAGTACAAGAAAACACTTCAAAAGTGACGTTTCTGAAGAATTTTAACAGTTTTCTTGTATCTACGAACGCCAGAATGCATAAAATCGACCTAAACGTCTCCTTTTCCTATTCTGAGTCGATTCTGCATGCTTTAAGTGCGTTTGGTGGCTCAGAACCATCAAAAAACGTTGAAATATAGTTCAAATTCAATAAAAATCGACAAAAATACAGTTTCTAGCTAAAATTTGATGGTTTCGTTGCACTTTCCGAGCCCGTAGGGTATCTGAGTGGCATAAAAGTACAAGATAACACTTCAAAAGTGACGTTTCTGAAGAATTTTAACAGTTTTCTTGTATCTACGAACGCCAGAATGCATACAATTGACCTAAACGTCTCATTTTCCTATTCTGAGTCGATTCTGCATGCTTTAAGTGTGTTTGGTGGCTCAGAACCATCAAAAAACGTTGAAATATAGTTCAAATTCAATAAAAATCGACAAAAATACAGTTTCTAGCTAAAATTTGACGGTTTCGTTGCACTTTCCGAGCCCGTTGGGTATCTGAGTGGCTTAAAAGTACAAGAAAACACTTCAAAAGTGACGTTTCTGAAGAATTTTAACAGTTTTCTTGTATCTACGAACGCCAGAATGCATAAAATTGACCTAAACGCCTCATTTTCCTATTCCGAGTCGATTCTGCATGCTTTAAGTGTGTTTGGTGGCTCAGAACCATCAAAAAACGTTGAAATATAGTTCAAATTCTTAAAAAATCGACAAAAATACAGTTTCTAGCTAAAATTTGATGGTTTCGATGCACTTTCCGAGCCCGTAGGGTATATGAGTGGCTTAAAAGTACAAGAAAACACTTCAAAAGTGACGTTTCTGAAGAATTTTAACAGTTTTCTTGTATCTACGAACGCCAGAATGCATAAAATTGACCTAAACGTCTCCTTTTCCTATTCTGAGTCGATTCTGCATGCTTTAAGTGTGTTTGGTGGCTCAGAACCAACAAAAAACGTTGAAATATAGTTCAAATTCAATAAAAATCGTCGAAAATACATTTTCTAGCTAAAATTTGATGCTTTCGTTGCACTTTCCGAGCCCGTAGGGTATCTGAGTGACTTAAAAGTACAAGAAAACACTTCAAAAGTGACGTTTCTGAAGAATTTTAACAGTTTTCTTGTATCTACGAACGCCAGAATGCATAAAATTTACCTAAACGTCTCCTTTTCCTATTCTGAGTCGATTCTGCATGCTTTAAGTGTGTTTGGTGGCTCAGAACCATCAAAAAACGTTGAAATATAGTTCAAATTCAATAAAAATCGACAAAAATACAGTTTCTAGCTAAAATTTGATGGTTTCGTTGCACTTTCCGAGCCCGTAGGGTATCTGAGTGGCTTAAAAGTACAAGAAAACACTTCAAAAGTGACGTTTCTGAAGATTTTTAACAGTTTTCTTGTATCTACGAACGCCAGAATGTATAAAATTGACCTAAACCTCTCCTTTTCCTATTCCGAGTCGATTCTGCATGCTTTAAGTGTGTTTGGTGGCTCAGAACCATCAAAAAACTTTGAAATATAGTTCAAATTCAATAAAAATCGACAAAAATACAGTTTCTAGCTAAAATTTGATGGTTTCGTTGCACTTTCCGAGCCCGTAGGGTATCTGAGTGGCTTAAAAGTACAAGAAAACACTTCAAAAGTGACGTTTCTGAAGAATTTTAACAGTTTTCTTGTATCTACGAACGCCAGAATGCATAAAATTGACCTAAACATCTCCTTTTCCTATTCTGAGTGGATTCTGCATGCTTTAAGTGTGTTTGGTGGCTCAGAACCATCAAAAAACGTTGAAATATAGTTCAAATTCAATAAAAATCGACAAAAATACAGTTTCTAGCTAAAATTTGATGGTTTCGTTGCACTTTCCGAGCCCGTTGGGTATCTGAGTGGCTTAAAAGTACAAGAAAACACTTCAAAAGTGACGTTTCTGAAGAATTTTAACAGTTTTCTTGTATCTACGAACGCCAGAATGCATAAAATTGACCTAAACATCTCCTTTTCCTATTCTGAGTCGATTCTGCATGCTTTAAGTGTGTTTGGTGGCTCAGAACCATCAAAAAACGTTGAAATATAGTTCAAATTCAATAAAAATCGTCGAAAATACATTTTCTAGCTAAAATTTGATGGTTTCGTTGCACTTTCCGAGCCCGTAGGGTATCTGAGTGACTTAAAAGTACAAGAAAACACTTCAAAAGTGACGTTTCTGAAGAATTTTAACAGTTTTCTTGTATCTACGAACGCCAGAATGCATAAAATTTACCTAAACGTCTCCTTTTCCTATTCTGAGTCGATTCTGCATGCTTTAAGTGTGTTTGGTGGCTCAGAACCATCAAAAAACGTTGAAATATAGTTCAAATTCAATAAAAATCGACAAAAATACAGTTTCTAGCTAAAATTTGATGGTTTCGTTGCACTTTCCGAGCCCGTAGGGTATCTGAGTGGCTTAAAAGTACAAGAAAACACTTCAAAAGTGACGTTTCTGAAGATTTTTAACAGTTTTCTTGTATCTACGAACGCCAGAATGTATAAAATTGACCTAAACCTCTCCTTTTCCTATTCCGAGTCGATTCTGCATGCTTTAAGTGTGTTTGGTGGCTCAGAACCATCAAAAAACTTTGAAATATAGTTCAAATTCAATAAAAATCGACAAAAATACAGTTTCTAGCTAAAATTTGATGGTTTCGTTGCACTTTCCGAGCCCGTAGGGTATCTGAGTGGCTTAAAAGTACAAGAAAACACTTCAAAAGTGACGTTTCTGAAGAATTTTAACAGTTTTCTTGTATCTACGAACGCCAGAATGCATAAAATTGACCTAAACATCTCCTTTTCCTATTCTGAGTGGATTCTGCATGCTTTAAGTGTGTTTGGTGGCTCAGAACCATCAAAAAACGTTGAAATATAGTTCAAATTCAATAAAAATCGAAAAAAATACATTTTCTAGCTAAAATTTGATGGTTTCGTTGCACTTTCCGAGCCCGTAGGGTATCTGAGTGACTTAAAAGTACAAGAAAACACTTCAAAAGTGACGTTTCTGAAGAATTTTAACAGTTTTCTTGTATCTACGAACGCCAGAATGCATACAATTGACCTAAACGTCTCATTTTCCTATTCTGAGTCGATTCTGCATGGTTTAAGTGTGTTTGGTGGCTCAGAACCATCAAAAAACGTTGAAATATAGTTCAAATTCAATAAAAATCGACAAAAATACAGTTTCTAGCTAAAATCTGATGGTTTCGTTGCACTTTCCGAGCCCGTTGGGTATCTGATTGGCTTAAAAGTACAAGAAAACACTTCAAAAGTGACGTTTCTGAAGAATTTTAACAGTTTTCTTGTATCTACGAACGCCAGAATGCATAAAATTGACCTAAACGTCTCCTTTTCCTATTCTGAGTCGATTCTGCATGCGTTAAGTGTGTTTGGTGGCTGAGAACCATCAAAAATCGTTGAAATATAGTTCAAATTCAATAAAAATCGACAAAAATACAGTTTCTAGCTAAAATTTGATGGTTTCGTTGCACTTTCCGAGCCCGTAGGGTATCTGAGTGGCTTAAAAGTACAAGAAAACACTTCAAAAGTGACGTTTCTGAAGATTTTTAACAGTTTTCTTGTATCTACGAACGCCAGAATGTATAAAATTGACCTAAACCTCTCCTTTTCCTATTCCGAGTCGATTCTGCATGCTTTAAGTGTGTTTGGTGGCTCAGAACCATCAAAAAACTTTGAAATATAGTTCAAATTCAATAAAAATCGACAAAAATACAGTTTCTAGCTAAAATTTGATGGTTTCGTTGCACTTTCCGAGCCCGTAGGGTATCTGAGTGGCTTAAAAGTACAAGAAAACACTTCAAAAGTGACGTTTCTGAAGAATTTTAACAGTTTTCTTGTATCTACGAACGCCAGAATGCATAAAATTGACCTAAACATCTCCTTTTCCTATTCTGAGTGGATTCTGCATGCTTTAAGTGTGTTTGGTGGCTCAGAACCATCAAAAAACGTTGAAATATAGTTCAAATTCAATAAAAATCGACAAAAATACAGTTTCTAGCTAAAATTTGATGGTTTCGTTGCACTTTCCGAGCCCGTTGGGTATCTGAGTGGCTTAAAAGTACAAGAAAACACTTCAAAAGTGACGTTTCTGAAGAATTTTAACAGTTTTCTTGTATCTACGAACGCCAGAATGCATAAAATTGACCTAAACATCTCCTTTTCCTATTCTGAGTCGATTCTGCATGCTTTAAGTGTGTTTGGTGGCTCAGAACCATCAAAAAACGTTGAAATATAGTTCAAATTCAATAAAAATCGTCGAAAATACATTTTCTAGCTAAAATTTGATGGTTTCGTTGCACTTTCCGAGCCCGTAGGGTATCTGAGTGACTTAAAAGTACAAGAAAACACTTCAAAAGTGACGTTTCTGAAGAATTTTAACAGTTTTCTTGTATCTACGAACGCCAGAATGCATAAAATTTACCTAAACGTCTCCTTTTCCTATTCTGAGTCGATTCTGCATGCTTTAAGTGTGTTTGGTGGCTCAGAACCATCAAAAAACGTTGAAATATAGTTCAAATTCAATAAAAATCGACAAAAATACAGTTTCTAGCTAAAATCTGATGGTTTCGTTGCACTTTCCGAGCCCGTTGGGTATCTGATTGGCTTAAAAGTACAAGAAAACACTTCAAAAGTGACGTTTCTGAAGAATTTTAACAGTTTTCTTGTATCTACGAACGCCAGAATGCATAAAATTGACCTAAACGTCTCCTTTTCCTATTCTGAGTCGATTCTGCATGCGTTAAGTGTGTTTGGTGGCTGAGAACCATCAAAAATCGTTGAAATATAGTTCAAATTCAATAAAAATCGACAAAAATACAGTTTCTAGCTAAAATTGATGGTTTCGTTGCACTTTCCGAGCCCGTAGGGTATCTGAGTGGCTTAAAATTACAAGAAAACACTTCAAAAGTGACGTTTCTGAAGAATTTTAACAGTTTTCTTGTATCTACGAACGCCAGAATGCATAAAATTGACCTAAACATCTCCTTTTCCTATTCTGAGTCGATTCTGCATGCTTTAAGTGTGTTTGGTGGCTCAGAACCATCAAAAAACGTTGAAATATAGTTCAAATTCAATAAAAATCGACAAAAATACAGTTTCTAGCTAAAATTTGATGGCTTCGTTGCACTTTCCGAGCCCGTTGGGTATCTGAGTGGCTTAAAAGTACAAGAAAACACTTCAAAAGTGACGTTTCTGGAGAATTTTAACAGTTTTCTTGTATCTACGAACGCCAGAATGCATAAAATCGACCTAAACGTCTCCTTTTCCTATTCTGAGTCGATTCTGCATGCTTTAAGTGCGTTTGGTGGCTCAGAACCATCAAAAAACGTTGAAATATAGTTCAAATTCAATAAAAATCGACAAAGATACAGTTTCTAGCTAAAATTTGATGGTTTCGTTGCACTTTCCGAGCCCGTAGGGTATCTGAGTGGCATAAAAGTACAAGAAAACACTTCAAAAGTGACGTTTCTGAAGAATTTTAACAGTTTTCTTGTATCTACGAACGCCAGAATGCATAAAATCGACCTAAACGTCTCCTTTTCCTATTCTGAGGCGGTTCTGCATGCTTTAAGTGTGTTTGGTGGCTCAGAACCATCAAAAAACGTTGAAATATAGTTCAAATTCAATAAAAATCGACGAAAATACATTTTCTAGCTAAAATTTGATGGTTTCGTTGCACTTTCCGAGCCCGTAGGGTATCTGAGTGACTTAAAAGTACAAGAAAACACTTACAAAAGTGACGTTTCTGAAGAATTTTAACAGTTTTCTTGGATCTACGAACGCCAGAATGCATAAAATTGACCTAAACGTCTCTTTTTCCTATTCTGAGTCGATTCTGCATGCTTTAAGTGTGTTTGGTGGCTCAGAACCATCAAAAAACGTTGAAATATAGTTCAAATTCAATAAAAATCGACAAAAATACAGTTTCTAGCTAAAATTTGATGGTTTCGTTGCACTTTCCGAGCCCGTAGGGTATCTGAGTGGCATAAAAGTACAAGAAAACACTTCAAAAGTGACGTTTCTGAAGAATTTTAACAGTTTTCTTGTAGCTACGAACGCCAGAATGCATAAAATCGACCTAAACGTCTCCTTTTCCTATTCTGAGTCGGTTCTGCATGCTTTAAGTGTGTTTGGTGGCTCAGAACCATCAAAAAACGTTGAAATATAGTTCAAATTCAATAAAAATCGACGAAAATACATTTTCTAGCTAAAATTTGATGGTTTCGTTGCACTTTCCGAGCCCGTAGGGTATCTGAGTGACTTAAAAGTACAAGAAAACACTTCAAAAGTGACGTTTCTGAAGAATTTTAACAGTTTTCTTGTATCTACGAACGCCAGAATGCATACAATTGACCTAAACGTCTCCTTTTCCCATTCTGAGTCGATTCTGCATGCTTTAAGTGTGTTTGGTGGCTCAGAACCATCAAAAAACGTTGAAATATAGTTCAAATTCAATAAAAATCGATAAAAATACAGTTTCTAGCTAAAATTTGATGGTTTCGTTGCACTTTCCGAGCCCGTTGGGTATCTGAGTGGCTTAAAAGTACAAGAAAACACTTCAAAAGTGACGTTTCTGAGGAATTTTAACAGTTTTCTTGGATCTACGAACGCCAGAATGCATAAAATTGACCTAAACGTCTCCTTTTCCTATTCTGAGTCGATTCTGCATGCTTTAAGTGTGTTTGGTGGCTCAGAACCATCAAAAAACGTTGAAATATAGTTCAAATTCAATAAAAATCGACAAAAATACAGTTTCTAGCTAAAATTTGATGGTTTCGTTGCACTTTCCGAGCCCGTCGGTTATCTGAGTGGCTTAAAAGTACAAGAAAACACTTCAAAAGTGACGTTTCTGGAGAATTTTAACAGTTTTCTTGTATCTACGAACGCCAGAATGCATAAAATCGACCTAAACGTCTCCTTTTCCTATTCTGAGTCGATTCTGCATGCTTTAAGTGCGTTTGGTGGCTCAGAACCATCAAAAAACGTTGAAATATAGTTCAAATTCAATAAAAATCGACAAAAATACAGTTTCTAGCTAAAATTTGATGGTTTCGTTGCACTTTCCGGGCCCATTGGGTATCTGAGTGGCATAAAAGTACAAGAAAACACTACAAAAGTGACGTTTCTGAAGAATTTTAACAGTTTTCTTGTATCTACGAACGCCAGAATGCATAAAATCGACCTAAACGTCTCCTTTTCCTATTCTGAGTCGATTCTGCATGCTTTAAGTGTGTTTGGTGGCTCAGAACCATCAGAAAACGTTGAAATATAGTTCAAATTCAATAAAAATCGACGAAAATACATTTTCTAGCTAAAATTTGATGGTTTCGTTGCACTTTCCGAGCCCGTTGGGTATCTGAGTGACTTAAAAGTACAAGAAAACACTTCAAAAGTGACGTTTCTGAAGAATTTTAACAGTTTTCTTGTATCTACGAACGCCAGAATGCATACAATTGACCTAAACGTCTCATTTTCCTATTCTGAATCGATTCTGCATGCTTTAAGTGTGTTTGGTGGCTCAGAACCATAAAAAAACGTTGAAATATAGTTCAAATTCAATAAAAATCGACAAAAATACAGTTTCTAGCAAAAATTTTATGGTTTCGTTGCACTTTCCATGCCCGTAGGGTATCTGAGTGGCATAAAAGTACAAGAAAACACTTCAAAAGTGACGTTTCTGAAGAATTTTAACAGTTTTCTTGTATCTACGAACGCCAGAATGCATAAAATTGACCTAAACCTCTCCTTTTCCTATTCCGAGTCGATTCTGCATGCTTTAAGTGTGTTTGGTGGCTCAGAACCATAAAAAAACGTTGAAATACAGTTCAAATTCAATAAAAATCGACAAAAATATAGTTTCTAGCTAAAATTTGATGGTTTCGTTGCACTTTCCGAGCCCGTAGGATATCTGAGTGGCTTAAAAGTACAAGAAAACACTTCAAAAGTGACGTTTCTGAAGAATTTTAACAGTTTTCTTGTACCTACGAACGCCAGAATGCATAAAATTGACCTAAACGTCTCCTTTTCCTATTCTGAGTCGATTCTGCATGCTTTAAGTGCGTTTGGTGGCTCAGAACCATCAAAAAACGTTAAAATATAGTTCAAATTCAATAAAAATCGACAAAAATACAGTTTCTAGCTAAAATTTGATGGTTTCGTTGCACTTTCCGAGCCCGTTGGGTATCTGAGTGACTTAAAAGTACAAGAAAACACTTCAAAAGTGACGTTTCTGAAGAATTTTAACAGTTTTCTTGTATCTACGAACGCCAGAATGCATACAATTGACCTAAACGTCTCATTTTCCTATTCTGAGTCGATTCTGCATGCTTTAAGTGTGTTTGGTGGCTCAGAACCATCAAAAAACGTTGAAATATAGTTCAAATTCAATAAAAATCGACAAAAATACAGTTTCTAGCTAAAATTTGATGGTTTCGTTGCACTTTCCGAGCCCGTTGGGTATCTGAGTGGCTTAAAAGTACAAGAAAACACTTCAAAAGTGACGTTTCTGAAGAATTTTAACAGTTTTCTTGTATCTACGAACGCCAGAATGCATAAAATTGACCTAAACGTCTCCTTTTCCTATTCTGAGTCGATTCTGCATGCTTTAACTGTGTTTGGTGGCTCAGAACCATCAAAAAACGTTGAAATATAGTTCAAATTCAATAAAAATCGACAAAAATACAGTTTCTAGCTAAAATTTGATGGTTTCGTTGCACTTTCCGAGCCCGTTGGTTATCTGAGTGGCTTAAAAGCACAAGAAAACACTTCAAAAGTGACGTTTCTGGAGAATTTTAACAGTTTTCTTGTATCTACGAACGCCAGAATGCATAAAATCGACCTAAACGTCTCCTTTTCCTATTCTGAGTCGATTCTGCATGCTTTAAGTGCGTTTGGTGGCTCAGAACCATCAAAAAACGTTGAAATATAGTTCAAATTCAATAAAAATCGACAAAAATACAGTTTCTAGCCAAAATTTTATGGTTTCGTTGCACTTTCCGAGACCGTAGGGTATCTGAGTGGCTTAAAAGTACAAGAAAACACTTCAAAAGTGACGTTTCTGAAGAATATTAACAGTTTTCTTGTATCTACGAACGCCAGAATGCATGAAATTGACCTAAACGTCTCCTTTTCCTATTCTGAGTCGATTCTGCATGCTTTAAGTGTGTTTGGTGCCTCAGAACCATCAAAAAACGTTGAAATATAGTTCAAATTCAATAAAAATCGATAAAAATACGGTTTCTAGCTAAAATTTGATGGTTTCGTTGCACTTTCCGAGCCCGTAGGGTATCTGAGTGGCTTAAAAGTACAAGAAAACACTTCAAAAGTGACGTTTCTGAAGAATTTTAACAGTTTTCTTGTATCTACGAACGCCAGAATGCATACAATTGACCTATCCGTCTCCTTTTCCTATTCTGAGTCGATTCTGTATTCTTTAAGTGTGTTTGGTGGCTCAGAACCATCAAAAAACGTTGAAATATAGTTCAAATTCAATAAAAATCGACAAAAATACAGTTTCTAGCTAAAATTTGATGGTTTCGTTGCACTTTCCGAGCCCGTTGGGTATCTGAGTGGCTTAAAAGTACAAGAAAACACTTCAAAAGTGACGTTTCTGAGGAATTTTAATAGTTTTCTTGGATCTACGAACGCCAGAATGCATAAAATTGACCTAAACGTCTCCTTTTCCTATTCTGAGTCGATTCTGCATGCTTTAAGTGTGTTTGGTGGCTCAGAACCATCAAAAAACGTTGAAATATAGTTCAAATTCAATAAAAATCGACAAAAATACAGTTTCTAGCTAAAATTTGATGGTTTCGTTGCACTTTCCGAGACCGTTGGTTATCTGAGTGGCTTAAAAGTACAAGAAAACACTTCAAAAGTGACGTTTCTGGAGAATTTTAACAGTTTTCTTGTATCTACGAACGCCAGAATGCATAAAATCGACCTAAACGTCTCCTTTTCCTATTCTGAGTCGATTCTGCATGCTTTAAGTGCGTTTGGTGGCTCAGAACCATCAAAAAACGTTGAAATATAGTTCAAATTCAATAAAAATCGACAAAAATACAGTTTCTAGCTAAAATTTGATGGTTTCGTTGCACTTTCCGAGCCCATAGGGTATCTGAGTGGCATAAAAGTACAAGAAAACACTTCAAAAGTGACGTTTCTGAAGAATTTTAACAGTTTTCTTGTATCTACGAACGCCAGAATGCATAAAATCGACCTAAACGTCTCCTTTTCCTATTCTGAGTCGATTCTGCATGCTTTAAGTGTGTTTGGTGGCTCAGAACCATCAGAAAACGTTGAAATATAGTTCAAATTCAATAAAAATCGACGAAAATACATTTTCTAGCTAAAATTTGATGGTTTCGTTGCACTTTCCGAGCCCGTAGGGGATCTGAGTGACTTAAAAGTACAAGAAAACACTTCAAAAGTGACGTTTCTGAAGAATTTTAACAGTTTTCTTGTATCTACGAACCCCAGAATGCATACAATTGACCTAAACGTCTCATTTTCCTATTCTGAATCGATTCTGCATGCTTTAAGTGTGTTTGGTGGCTCAGAACCATCAAAAAACGTTGAAATATAGTTCAAATTCAATAAAAATCGACAAAAATATAGTTTCTAGCTAAAATTTGATGGTTTCGTTGCACTTTCCGAGACCGTAGGGTATCTGAGTGGCTTAAAAGTACAAGAAAACACTTCAAAAGTGACGTTTCTGAAGAATTTTAACAGTTTTCTTGTATCTACGAACGCCAGAATGAATAAAATTGACCTAAACGTCTCCTTTTCCTATTCTGAGTCGATTCTGCATGCTTTAAGTGCGTTTGGTGGCTCAGAACCATCAAAAACCGTTGAAAGATAGTTCAAATTCAATAAAAATCGACAAAAATACAGTTTCTAGCTAAAATTTGATGGTTTCGTTGCACTTTCCGAGCCCGTAGGGTATCTGAGTGGCATAAAAGTACAAGAAAACACTTCAAAAGTGACGTTTCTGAAGAATTTTAACAGTTTTCTTGTATCTACGAACGCCAGAATGCATAAAATCGACCTAAACGTCTCCTTTTCCTATTCTGAGTCAGTTCTGCATGCTTTAAGTGTGTTTGGTGGCTCAGAACCATCAAAAAACGTTGAAATATAGTTCAAATTCAATAAAAATCGACGAAAATACATTTTCTAGCTAAAATTTGATGGTTTCGTTGCACTTTCCGAGCCCGTAGGGTATATGAGTGACTTAAAAGTACAAGAAAACACTTCAAAAGTGACGTTTCTGAGGAATTTTAACAGTTTTCTTGGATCTACGAACGCCAGAATGCATAAAATTGACCTAAACGTCTCCTTTTCCTATTCTGAGTCGATTCTGCATGCTTTAAGTGTGTTTGGTGGCTCAGAACCATCAAAAAACGTTGAAATATAGTTCAAATTCAATAAAAATCGACAAAAATACAGTTTCTAGCTAAAATTTGATGGTTTCGTTGCACTTTCCGAGCCCGTCGGTTATCTGAGTGGCTTAAAAGTACAAGAAAACACTTCAAAAGTGACGTTTCTGGAGAATTTTAACAGTTTTCTTGTATCTACGAACGCCAGAATGCATAAAATCGACCTAAACGTCTCCTTTTCCTATTCTGAGTCGATTCTGCATGCTTTAAGTGCGTTTGGTGGCTCAGAACCATCAAAAAACGTTGAAATATAGTTCAAATTCAATAAAAATCGACAAAAATACAGTTTCTAGCTAAAATTTGATGGTTTCGTTGCACTTTCCGGGCCCATAGGGTATCTGAGTGGCATAAAAGTACAAGAAAACACTACAAAAGTGACGTTTCTGAAGAATTTTAACAGTTTTCTTGTATCTACGAACGCCAGAATGCATACAATTGACCTAAACGTCTCATTTTCCTATTCTGAGTCGATTCTGCATGCTTTAAGTGTGTTTGGTGGCTCAGAACCATCAAAAAACGTTGAAATATAGTTCAAATTCAATAAAAATTGACAAAAATACAGTTTCTAGCTAAAATTTGATGGTTTCGTTGCACTTTCCGAGCCCGTTGGGTATCTGAGTGGCTTAAAAGTACAAGAAAACACTTCAAAAGTGACGTTTCTGAGGAATTTTAACAGTTTTCTTGGATCTACGAACGCCAGAATGCATAAAATTGACCTAAACGTCTCCTTTTCCTATTCTGAGTCGATTCTGCATGCTTTAAGTGTGTTTGGTGGCTCAGAACCATCAAAAAACGTTGAAATATAGTTCAAATTCAATAAAAATCGACAAAAATACAGTTTCTAGCTAAAATTTGATGGTTTCGTTGCACTTTCCGAGCCCGTCGGTTATCTGAGTGGCTTAAAAGTACAAGAAAACACTTCAAAAGTGACGTTTCTGGAGAATTTTAACAGTTTTCTTGTATCTACGAACGCCAGAATGCATAAAATCGACCTAAACGTCTCCTTTTCCTATTCTGAGTCGATTCTGCATGCTTTAAGTGCGTTTGGTGGCTCAGAACCATCAAAAAACGTTGAAATATAGTTCAAATTCAATAAAAATCGACAAAAATACAGTTTCTAGCTAAAATTTGATGGTTTCGTTGCACTTTCCGGGCCCATAGGGTATCTGAGTGGCATAAAAGTACAAGAAAACACTACAAAAGTGACGTTTCTGAAGAATTTTAACAGTTTTCTTGTATCTACGAACGCCAGAAGGCATAAAATCGACCTAAACGTCTCCTTTTCCTATTCTGAGTCGATTCTGCATGCTTTAAGTGTGTTTGGTGGCTCAGAACCATCAGAAAACGTTGAAATATAGTTCAAATTCAATAAAAATCGACGAAAATACATTTTCTAGCTAAAATTTGATGGTTTCGTTGCACTTTCCGAGCCCGTAGGGTATCTGAGTGACTTAAAAGTACAAGAAAACACTTCAAAAGTGACGTTTCTGAAGAATTTTAACAGTTTTCTTGTATCTACGAACGCCAGAATGCATACAATTGACCTAAACGTCTCATTTTCCTATTCTGAATCGATTCTGCATGCTTTAAGTGTGTTTGGTGGCTCAGAACCATAAAAAAACGTTGAAATATAGTTCAAATTCAATAAAAATCGACAAAAATACAGTTTCTAGCAAAAATTTTATGGTTTCGTTGCACTTTCCATGCCCGTAGGGTATCTGAGTGGCATAAAAGTACAAGAAAACACTTCAAAAGTGACGTTTCTGAAGAATTTTAACAGTTTTCTTGTATCTACGAACGCCAGAATGCATAAAATTGACCTAAACCTCTCCTTTTCCTATTCCGAGTCGATTCTGCATGCTTTAAGTGTGTTTGGTGGCTCAGAACCATAAAAAAACGTTGAAATATAGTTCAAATTCAATAAAAATCGACAAAAATACAGTTTCTAGCTAAAATTTGATGGTTTCGTTGCACTTTCCGAGCCCGTTGGGTATCTGAGTGGCTTAAAAGTACAAGAAAACACTTCAAAAGTGACGTTTCTGAGGAATTTTAACAGTTTTCTTGGATCTACGAACGCCAGAATGCATAAAATTGACCTAAACGTCTCCTTTTCCTATTCTGAGTCGATTCTGCATGCTTTAAGTGTGTTTGGTGGCTCAGAACCATCAAAAAACGTTGAAATATAGTTCAAATTCAATAAAAATCGACAAAAATACAGTTTCTAGCTAAAATTTGATGGTTTCGTTGCACTTTCCGAGCCCGTTGGTTATCTGAGTGGCTTAAAAGTACAAGAAAACACTTCAAAAGTGACGTTTCTGGAGAATTTTAACAGTTTTCTTGTATCTACGAACGCCAGAATGCATAAAATCGACCTAAACGTCTCCTTTTCCTATTCTGAGTCGATTCTGCATGCTTTAAGTGCGTTTGGTGGCTCAGAACCATCAAAAAACGTTGAAATATAGTTCAAATTCAATAAAAATCGACAAAAATACAGTTTCTAGCTAAAATTTGATGGTTTCGTTGCACTTTCCGAGCCCATAGGGTATCTGAGTGGCATAAAAGTACAAGAAAACACTTCAAAAGTGACGTTTCTGAAGAATTTTAACAGTTTTCTTGTATCTACGAACGCCAGAATGCATAAAATCGACCTAAACGTCTCCTTTTCCTATTCTGAGTCGATTCTGCATGCTTTAAGTGTGTTTGGTGGCTCAGAACCATCAGAAAACGTTGAAATATAGTTCAAATTCAATAAAAATCGACGAAAATACATTTTCTAGCTAAAATTTGATGGTTTCGTTGCACTTTCCGAGCCCGTAGGGGATCTGAGTGACTTAAAAGTACAAGAAAACACTTCAAAAGTGACGTTTCTGAAGAATTTTAACAGTTTTCTTGTATCTACGAACGCCAGAATGCATACAATTGACCTAAACGTCTCATTTTCCTATTCTGAATCGATTCTGCATGCTTTAAGTGTGTTTGGTGGCTCAGAACCATCAAAAAACGTTGAAATATAGTTCAAATTCAATAAAAATCGACAAAAATACAGTTTCTAGCTAAAATTTGATGGTTTCGTTGCACTTTCCGGGCCCATAGGGTATCTGAGTGGCATAAAAGTACAAGAAAACACTACAAAAGTGACGTTTCTGAAGAATTTTAACAGTTTTCTTGTATCTACGAACGCCAGAATGCATACAATTGACCTAAACGTCTCATTTTCCTATTCTGAGTCGATTCTGCATGCTTTAAGTGTGTTTGGTGGCTCAGAACCATCAAAAAACGTTGAAATATAGTTCAAATTCAATAAAAATTGACAAAAATACAGTTTCTAGCTAAAATTTGATGGTTTCGTTGCACTTTCCGAGCCCGTTGGGTATCTGAGTGGCTTAAAAGTACAAGAAAACACTTCAAAAGTGACGTTTCTGAGGAATTTTAACAGTTTTCTTGGATCTACGAACGCCAGAATGCATAAAATTGACCTAAACGTCTCCTTTTCCTATTCTGAGTCGATTCTGCATGCTTTAAGTGTGTTTGGTGGCTCAGAACCATCAAAAAACGTTGAAATATAGTTCAAATTCAATAAAAATCGACAAAAATACAGTTTCTAGCTAAAATTTGATGGTTTCGTTGCACTTTCCGAGCCCGTCGGTTATCTGAGTGGCTTAAAAGTACAAGAAAACACTTCAAAAGTGACGTTTCTGGAGAATTTTAACAGTTTTCTTGTATCTACGAACGCCAGAATGCATAAAATCGACCTAAACGTCTCCTTTTCCTATTCTGAGTCGATTCTGCATGCTTTAAGTGCGTTTGGTGGCTCAGAACCATCAAAAAACGTTGAAATATAGTTCAAATTCAATAAAAATCGACAAAAATACAGTTTCTAGCTAAAATTTGATGGTTTCGTTGCACTTTCCGGGCCCATAGGGTATCTGAGTGGCATAAAAGTACAAGAAAACACTACAAAAGTGACGTTTCTGAAGAATTTTAACAGTTTTCTTGTATCTACGAACGCCAGAAGGCATAAAATCGACCTAAACGTCTCCTTTTCCTATTCTGAGTCGATTCTGCATGCTTTAAGTGTGTTTGGTGGCTCAGAACCATCAGAAAACGTTGAAATATAGTTCAAATTCAATAAAAATCGACGAAAATACATTTTCTAGCTAAAATTTGATGGTTTCGTTGCACTTTCCGAGCCCGTAGGGTATCTGAGTGACTTAAAAGTACAAGAAAACACTTCAAAAGTGACGTTTCTGAAGAATTTTAACAGTTTTCTTGTATCTACGAACGCCAGAATGCATACAATTGACCTAAACGTCTCATTTTCCTATTCTGAATCGATTCTGCATGCTTTAAGTGTGTTTGGTGGCTCAGAACCATAAAAAAACGTTGAAATATAGTTCAAATTCAATAAAAATCGACAAAAATACAGTTTCTAGCAAAAATTTTATGGTTTCGTTGCACTTTCCATGCCCGTAGGGTATCTGAGTGGCATAAAAGTACAAGAAAACACTTCAAAAGTGACGTTTCTGAAGAATTTTAACAGTTTTCTTGTATCTACGAACGCCAGAATGCATAAAATTGACCTAAACCTCTCCTTTTCCTATTCCGAGTCGATTCTGCATGCTTTAAGTGTGTTTGGTGGCTCAGAACCATAAAAAAACGTTGAAATATAGTTCAAATTCAATAAAAATCGACAAAAATACAGTTTCTAGCTAAAATTTGATGGTTTCGTTGCACTTTCCGAGCCCGTTGGGTATCTGAGTGGCTTAAAAGTACAAGAAAACACTTCAAAAGTGACGTTTCTGAGGAATTTTAACAGTTTTCTTGGATCTACGAACGCCAGAATGCATAAAATTGACCTAAACGTCTCCTTTTCCTATTCTGAGTCGATTCTGCATGCTTTAAGTGTGTTTGGTGGCTCAGAACCATCAAAAAACGTTGAAATATAGTTCAAATTCAATAAAAATCGACAAAAATACAGTTTCTAGCTAAAATTTGATGGTTTCGTTGCACTTTCCGAGCCCGTTGGTTATCTGAGTGGCTTAAAAGTACAAGAAAACACTTCAAAAGTGACGTTTCTGGAGAATTTTAACAGTTTTCTTGTATCTACGAACGCCAGAATGCATAAAATCGACCTAAACGTCTCCTTTTCCTATTCTGATTCGATTCTGCATGCTTTAAGTGCGTTTGGTGGCTCAGAACCATCAAAAAACGTTGAAATATAGTTCAAATTCAATAAAAATCGACAAAAATACAGTTTCTAGCTAAAATTTGATGGTTTCGTTGCACTTTCCGAGCCCATAGGGTATCTGAGTGGCATAAAAGTACAAGAAAACACTTCAAAAGTGACGTTTCTGAAGAATTTTAACAGTTTTCTTGTATCTACGAACGCCAGAATGCATAAAATCGACCTAAACGTCTCCTTTTCCTATTCTGAGTCGATTCTGCATGCTTTAAGTGTGTTTGGTGGCTCAGAACCATCAGAAAACGTTGAAATATAGTTCAAATTCAATAAAAATCGACGAAAATACATTTTCTAGCTAAAATTTGATGGTTTCGTTGCACTTTCCGAGCCCGTAGGGGATCTGAGTGACTTAAAAGTACAAGAAAACACTTCAAAAGTGACGTTTCTGAAGAATTTTAACAGTTTTCTTGTATCTACGAACGCCAGAATGCATACAATTGACCTAAACGTCTCATTTTCCTATTCTGAATCGATTCTGCATGCTTTAAGTGTGTTTGGTGGCTCAGAACCATCAAAAAACGTTGAAATATAGTTCAAATTCAATAAAAATCGACAAAAATACAGTTTCTAGCAAAAATTTTATGGTTTCGTTGCACTTTCCGAGCCCGTTGGTTATCTGAGTGGCTTAAAAGCACAAGAAAACACTTCAAAAGTGACGTTTCTGGAGAATTTTAACAGTTTTCTTGTATCTACGAACGCCAGAATGCATAAAATCGACCTAAACGTCTCCTTTTCCTATTCTGAGTCGATTCTGCATGCTTTAAGTGCGTTTGGTGGCTCAGAACCATCAAAAAACGTTGAAATATAGTTCAAATTCAATAAAAATCGACAAAAATACAGTTTCTAGCCAAAATTTTATGGTTTCGTTGCACTTTCCGAGACCGTAGGGTATCTGAGTGGCTTAAAAGTACAAGAAAACACTTCAAAAGTGACGTTTCTGAAGAATATTAACAGTTTTCTTGTATCTACGAACGCCAGAATGCATGAAATTGACCTAAACGTCTCCTTTTCCTATTCTGAGTCGATTCTGCATGCTTTAAGTGTGTTTGGTGCCTCAGAACCATCAAAAAACGTTGAAATATAGTTCAAATTCAATAAAAATCGATAAAAATACGGTTTCTAGCTAAAATTTGATGGTTTCGTTGCACTTTCCGAGCCCGTAGGGTATCTGAGTGGCTTAAAAGTACAAGAAAACACTTCAAAAGTGACGTTTCTGAAGAATTTTAACAGTTTTCTTGTATCTACGAACGCCAGAATGCATACAATTGACCTATCCGTCTCCTTTTCCTATTCTGAGTCGATTCTGTATTCTTTAAGTGTGTTTGGTGGCTCAGAACCATCAAAAAACGTTGAAATATAGTTCAAATTCAATAAAAATCGACAAAAATACAGTTTCTAGCTAAAATTTGATGGTTTCGTTGCACTTTCCGAGCCCGTTGGGTATCTGAGTGGCTTAAAAGTACAAGAAAACACTTCAAAAGTGACGTTTCTGAGGAATTTTAACAGTTTTCTTGGATCTACGAACGCCAGAATGCATAAAATTGACCTAAACGTCTCCTTTTCCTATTCTGAGTCGATTCTGCATGCTTTAAGTGTGTTTGGTGGCTCAGAACCATCAAAAAACGTTGAAATATAGTTCAAATTCAATAAAAATCGACAAAAATACAGTTTCTAGCTAAAATTTGATGGTTTCGTTGCACTTTCCGAGACCGTTGGTTATCTGAGTGGCTTAAAAGTACAAGAAAACACTTCAAAAGTGACGTTTCTGGAGAATTTTAACAGTTTTCTTGTATCTACGAACGCCAGAATGCATAAAATCGACCTAAACGTCTCCTTTTCCTATTCTGAGTCGATTCTGCATGCTTTAAGTGCGTTTGGTGGCTCAGAACCATCAAAAAACGTTGAAATATAGTTCAAATTCAATAAAAATCGACAAAAATACAGTTTCTAGCTAAAATTTGATGGTTTCGTTGCACTTTCCGAGCCCATAGGGTATCTGAGTGGCATAAAAGTACAAGAAAACACTTCAAAAGTGACGTTTCTGAAGAATTTTAACAGTTTTCTTGTATCTACGAACGCCAGAATGCATAAAATCGACCTAAACGTCTCCTTTTCCTATTCTGAGTCGATTCTGCATGCTTTAAGTGTGTTTGGTGGCTCAGAACCATCAGAAAACGTTGAAATATAGTTCAAATTCAATAAAAATCGACGAAAATACATTTTCTAGCTAAAATTTGATGGTTTCGTTGCACTTTCCGAGCCCGTAGGGGATCTGAGTGACTTAAAAGTACAAGAAAACACTTCAAAAGTGACGTTTCTGAAGAATTTTAACAGTTTTCTTGTATCTACGAACCCCAGAATGCATACAATTGACCTAAACGTCTCATTTTCCTATTCTGAATCGATTCTGCATGCTTTAAGTGTGTTTGGTGGCTCAGAACCATCAAAAAACGTTGAAATATAGTTCAAATTCAATAAAAATCGACAAAAATATAGTTTCTAGCTAAAATTTGATGGTTTCGTTGCACTTTCCGAGACCGTAGGGTATCTGAGTGGCTTAAAAGTACAAGAAAACACTTCAAAAGTGACGTTTCTGAAGAATTTTAACAGTTTTCTTGTATCTACGAACGCCAGAATGAATAAAATTGACCTAAACGTCTCCTTTTCCTATTCTGAGTCGATTCTGCATGCTTTAAGTGCGTTTGGTGGCTCAGAACCATCAAAAACCGTTGAAAGATAGTTCAAATTCAATAAAAATCGACAAAAATACAGTTTCTAGCTAAAATTTGATGGTTTCGTTGCACTTTCCGAGCCCGTAGGGTATCTGAGTGGCATAAAAGTACAAGAAAACACTTCAAAAGTGACGTTTCTGAAGAATTTTAACAGTTTTCTTGTATCTACGAACGCCAGAATGCATAAAATCGACCTAAACGTCTCCTTTTCCTATTCTGAGTCAGTTCTGCATGCTTTAAGTGTGTTTGGTGGCTCAGAACCATCAAAAAACGTTGAAATATAGTTCAAATTCAATAAAAATCGACGAAAATACATTTTCTAGCTAAAATTTGATGGTTTCGTTGCACTTTCCGAGCCCGTAGGGTATATGAGTGACTTAAAAGTACAAGAAAACACTTCAAAAGTGACGTTTCTGAAGAATTTTAACAGTTTTCTTGTATCTACGAACGCCAGAATGCATACAATTGACCTAAACGTCTCATTTTCCTATTCTGAGTCGATTCTGCATGCTTTAAGTGTGTTTGGTGGCTCAGAACCATCAAAAAACGTTGAAATATAGTTCAAATTCAATAAAAATTGACAAAAATACAGTTTCTAGCTAAAATTTGATGGTTTCGTTGCACTTTCCGAGCCCGTTGGGTATCTGAGTGGCTTAAAAGTACAAGAAAACACTTCAAAAGTGACGTTTCTGAGGAATTTTAACAGTTTTCTTGGATCTACGAACGCCAGAATGCATAAAATTGACCTAAACGTCTCCTTTTCCTATTCTGAGTCGATTCTGCATGCTTTAAGTGTGTTTGGTGGCTCAGAACCATCAAAAAACGTTGAAATATAGTTCAAATTCAATAAAAATCGACAAAAATACAGTTTCTAGCTAAAATTTGATGGTTTCGTTGCACTTTCCGAGCCCGTCGGTTATCTGAGTGGCTTAAAAGTACAAGAAAACACTTCAAAAGTGACGTTTCTGGAGAATTTTAACAGTTTTCTTGTATCTACGAACGCCAGAATGCATAAAATCGACCTAAACGTCTCCTTTTCCTATTCTGAGTCGATTCTGCATGCTTTAAGTGCGTTTGGTGGCTCAGAACCATCAAAAAACGTTGAAATATAGTTCAAATTCAATAAAAATCGACAAAAATACAGTTTCTAGCTAAAATTTGATGGTTTCGTTGCACTTTCCGGGCCCATAGGGTATCTGAGTGGCATAAAAGTACAAGAAAACACTACAAAAGTGACGTTTCTGAAGAATTTTAACAGTTTTCTTGTATCTACGAACGCCAGAATGCATACAATTGACCTAAACGTCTCATTTTCCTATTCTGAGTCGATTCTGCATGCTTTAAGTGTGTTTGGTGGCTCAGAACCATCAAAAAACGTTGAAATATAGTTCAAATTCAATAAAAATTGACAAAAATACAGTTTCTAGCTAAAATTTGATGGTTTCGTTGCACTTTCCGAGCCCGTTGGGTATCTGAGTGGCTTAAAAGTACAAGAAAACACTTCAAAAGTGACGTTTCTGAGGAATTTTAACAGTTTTCTTGGATCTACGAACGCCAGAATGCATAAAATTGACCTAAACGTCTCCTTTTCCTATTCTGAGTCGATTCTGCATGCTTTAAGTGTGTTTGGTGGCTCAGAACCATCAAAAAACGTTGAAATATAGTTCAAATTCAATAAAAATCGACAAAAATACAGTTTCTAGCTAAAATTTGATGGTTTCGTTGCACTTTCCGAGCCCGTCGGTTATCTGAGTGGCTTAAAAGTACAAGAAAACACTTCAAAAGTGACGTTTCTGGAGAATTTTAACAGTTTTCTTGTATCTACGAACGCCAGAATGCATAAAATCGACCTAAACGTCTCCTTTTCCTATTCTGAGTCGATTCTGCATGCTTTAAGTGCGTTTGGTGGCTCAGAACCATCAAAAAACGTTGAAATATAGTTCAAATTCAATAAAAATCGACAAAAATACAGTTTCTAGCTAAAATTTGATGGTTTCGTTGCACTTTCCGGGCCCATAGGGTATCTGAGTGGCATAAAAGTACAAGAAAACACTACAAAAGTGACGTTTCTGAAGAATTTTAACAGTTTTCTTGTATCTACGAACGCCAGAAGGCATAAAATCGACCTAAACGTCTCCTTTTCCTATTCTGAGTCGATTCTGCATGCTTTAAGTGTGTTTGGTGGCTCAGAACCATCAGAAAACGTTGAAATATAGTTCAAATTCAATAAAAATCGACGAAAATACATTTTCTAGCTAAAATTTGATGGTTTCGTTGCACTTTCCGAGCCCGTAGGGTATCTGAGTGACTTAAAAGTACAAGAAAACACTTCAAAAGTGACGTTTCTGAAGAATTTTAACAGTTTTCTTGTATCTACGAACGCCAGAATGCATACAATTGACCTAAACGTCTCATTTTCCTATTCTGAATCGATTCTGCATGCTTTAAGTGTGTTTGGTGGCTCAGAACCATAAAAAAACGTTGAAATATAGTTCAAATTCAATAAAAATCGACAAAAATACAGTTTCTAGCAAAAATTTTATGGTTTCGTTGCACTTTCCATGCCCGTAGGGTATCTGAGTGGCATAAAAGTACAAGAAAACACTTCAAAAGTGACGTTTCTGAAGAATTTTAACAGTTTTCTTGTATCTACGAACGCCAGAATGCATAAAATTGACCTAAACCTCTCCTTTTCCTATTCCGAGTCGATTCTGCATGCTTTAAGTGTGTTTGGTGGCTCAGAACCATAAAAAAACGTTGAAATATAGTTCAAATTCAATAAAAATCGACAAAAATATAGTTTCTAGCTAAAATTTGATGGTTTCGTTGCACTTTCCGAGCCCGTAGGGTATCTGAGTGGCTTAAAAGTACAAGAAAACACTTCAAAAGTGACGTTTCTGAAGAATTTTAACAGTTTTCTTGTACCTACGAACGCCAGAATGCATAAAATTGACCTAAACGTCTCCTTTTCCTATTCTGAGTCGATTCTGCATGCTTTAAGTGCGTTTGGTGGCTCAGAACCATCAAAAAACGTTAAAATATAGTTCAAATTCAATAAAAATCGACAAAAATACAGTTTCTAGCTAAAATTTGATGGTTTCGTTGCGCTTTCCGAGCCCGTAGGGTATCTGAGTGACTTAAAAGTACAAGAAAACACTTCAAAAGTGACGTTTCTGAAGAATTTTAACAGTTTTCTTGTACCTACGAACGCCAGAATGCATAAAATTGACCTAAACGTCTCCTTTTCCTATTCTGAGTCGATTCTGCATGCTTTAAGTGCGTTTGGTGGCTCAGAACCATCAAAAAACGTTAAAATATAGTTCAAATTCAATAAAAATCGACAAAAATACAGTTTCTAGCTAAAATTTGATGGTTTCGTTGCACTTTCCGGGCCCATAGGGTATCTGAGTGGCATAAAAGTACAAGAAAACACTACAAAAGTGACGTTTCTGAAGAATTTTAACAGTTTTCTTGTATCTACGAACGCCAGAAGGCATAAAATCGACCTAAACGTCTCCTTTTCCTATTCTGAGTCGATTCTGCATGCTTTAAGTGTGTTTGGTGGCTCAGAACCATCAGAAAACGTTGAAATATAGTTCAAATTCAATAAAAATCGACGAAAATACATTTTCTAGCTAAAATTTGATGGTTTCGTTGCACTTTCCGAGCCCGTAGGGTATCTGAGTGACTTAAAAGTACAAGAAAACACTTCAAAAGTGACGTTTCTGAAGAATTTTAACAGTTTTCTTGTATCTACGAACGCCAGAATGCATACAATTGACCTAAACGTCTCATTTTCCTATTCTGAATCGATTCTGCATGCTTTAAGTGTGTTTGGTGGCTCAGAACCATAAAAAAACGTTGAAATATAGTTCAAATTCAATAAAAATCGACAAAAATACAGTTTCTAGCAAAAATTTTATGGTTTCGTTGCACTTTCCGAGCCCGTAGGGTATATGAGTGACTTAAAAGTACAAGAAAACACTTCAAAAGTGACGTTTCTGAAGAATTTTAACAGTTTTCTTGTATCTACGAACGCCAGAATGCATACAATTGACCTAAACGTCTCATTTTCCTATTCTGAGTCGATTCTGCATGCTTTAAGTGTGTTTGGTGGCTCAGAACCATCAAAAAACGTTGAAATATAGTTCAAATTCAATAAAAATTGACAAAAATACAGTTTCTAGCTAAAATTTGATGGTTTCGTTGCACTTTCCGAGCCCGTTGGGTATCTGAGTGGCTTAAAAGTACAAGAAAACACTTCAAAAGTGACGTTTCTGAGGAATTTTAACAGTTTTCTTGGATCTACGAACGCCAGAATGCATAAAATTGACCTAAACGTCTCCTTTTCCTATTCTGAGTCGATTCTGCATGCTTTAAGTGTGTTTGGTGGCTCAGAACCATCAAAAAACGTTGAAATATAGTTCAAATTCAATAAAAATCGACAAAAATACAGTTTCTAGCTAAAATTTGATGGTTTCGTTGCACTTTCCGAGCCCGTCGGTTATCTGAGTGGCTTAAAAGTACAAGAAAACACTTCAAAAGTGACGTTTCTGGAGAATTTTAACAGTTTTCTTGTATCTACGAACGCCAGAATGCATAAAATCGACCTAAACGTCTCCTTTTCCTATTCTGAGTCGATTCTGCATGCTTTAAGTGCGTTTGGTGGCTCAGAACCATCAAAAAACGTTGAAATATAGTTCAAATTCAATAAAAATCGACAAAAATACAGTTTCTAGCTAAAATTTGATGGTTTCGTTGCACTTTCCGGGCCCATAGGGTATCTGAGTGGCATAAAAGTACAAGAAAACACTACAAAAGTGACGTTTCTGAAGAATTTTAACAGTTTTCTTGTATCTACGAACGCCAGAATGCATACAATTGTCCTAAACGTCTCATTTTCCTATTCTGAGTCGATTCTGCATGCTTTAAGTGTGTTTGGTGGCTCAGAACCATCAAAAAACGTTGAAATATAGTTCAAATTCAATAAAAATTGACAAAAATACAGTTTCTAGCTAAAATTTGATGGTTTCGTTGCACTTTCCGAGCCCGTTGGGTATCTGAGTGGCTTAAAAGTACAAGAAAACACTTCAAAAGTGACGTTTCTGAGGAATTTTAACAGTTTTCTTGGATCTACGAACGCCAGAATGCATAAAATTGACCTAAACGTCTCCTTTTCCTATTCTGAGTCGATTCTGCATGCTTTAAGTGTGTTTGGTGGCTCAGAACCATCAAAAAACGTTGAAATATAGTTCAAATTCAATAAAAATCGACAAAAATACAGTTTCTAGCTAAAATTTGATGGTTTCGTTGCACTTTCCGAGCCCGTCGGTTATCTGAGTGGCTTAAAAGTACAAGAAAACACTTCAAAAGTGACGTTTCTGGAGAATTTTAACAGTTTTCTTGTATCTACGAACGCCAGAATGCATAAAATCGACCTAAACGTCTCCTTTTCCTATTCTGAGTCGATTCTGCATGCTTTAAGTGCGTTTGGTGGCTCAGAACCATCAAAAAACGTTGAAATATAGTTCAAATTCAATAAAAATCGACAAAAATACAGTTTCTAGCTAAAATTTGATGGTTTCGTTGCACTTTCCGGGCCCATAGGGTATCTGAGTGGCATAAAAGTACAAGAAAACACTACAAAAGTGACGTTTCTGAAGAATTTTAACAGTTTTCTTGTATCTACGAACGCCAGAAGGCATAAAATCGACCTAAACGTCTCCTTTTCCTATTCTGAGTCGATTCTGCATGCTTTAAGTGTGTTTGGTGGCTCAGAACCATCAGAAAACGTTGAAATATAGTTCAAATTCAATAAAAATCGACGAAAATACATTTTCTAGCTAAAATTTGATGGTTTCGTTGCACTTTCCGAGCCCGTAGGGTATCTGAGTGACTTAAAAGTACAAGAAAACACTTCAAAAGTGACGTTTCTGAAGAATTTTAACAGTTTTCTTGTATCTACGAACGCCAGAATGCATACAATTGACCTAAACGTCTCATTTTCCTATTCTGAATCGATTCTGCATGCTTTAAGTGTGTTTGGTGGCTCAGAACCATAAAAAAACGTTGAAATATAGTTCAAATTCAATAAAAATCGACAAAAATACAGTTTCTAGCAAAAATTTTATGGTTTCGTTGCACTTTCCATGCCCGTAGGGTATCTGAGTGGCATAAAAGTACAAGAAAACACTTCAAAAGTGACGTTTCTGAAGAATTTTAACAGTTTTCTTGTATCTACGAACGCCAGAATGCATAAAATTGACCTAAACCTCTCCTTTTCCTATTCCGAGTCGATTCTGCATGCTTTAAGTGTGTTTGGTGGCTCAGAACCATAAAAAAACGTTGAAATATAGTTCAAATTCAATAAAAATCGACAAAAATATAGTTTCTAGCTAAAATTTGATGGTTTCGTTGCACTTTCCGAGCCCGTAGGGTATCTGAGTGGCTTAAAAGTACAAGAAAACACTTCAAAAGTGACGTTTCTGAAGAATTTTAACAGTTTTCTTGTACCTACGAACGCCAGAATGCATAAAATTGACCTAAACGTCTCCTTTTCCTATTCTGAGTCGATTCTGCATGCTTTAAGTGCGTTTGGTGGCTCAGAACCATCAAAAAACGTTAAAATATAGTTCAAATTCAATAAAAATCGACAAAAATACAGTTTCTAGCTAAAATTTGATGGTTTCGTTGCGCTTTCCGAGCCCGTAGGGTATCTGAGTGACTTAAAAGTACAAGAAAACACTTCAAAAGTGACGTTTCTGAAGAATTTTAACAGTTTTCTTGTACCTACGAACGCCAGAATGCATAAAATTGACCTAAACGTCTCCTTTTCCTATTCTGAGTCGATTCTGCATGCTTTAAGTGCGTTTGGTGGCTCAGAACCATCAAAAAACGTTAAAATATAGTTCAAATTCAATAAAAATCGACAAAAATACAGTTTCTAGCTAAAATTTGATGGTTTCGTTGCACTTTCCGGGCCCATAGGGTATCTGAGTGGCATAAAAGTACAAGAAAACACTACAAAAGTGACGTTTCTGAAGAATTTTAACAGTTTTCTTGTATCTACGAACGCCAGAAGGCATAAAATCGACCTAAACGTCTCCTTTTCCTATTCTGAGTCGATTCTGCATGCTTTAAGTGTGTTTGGTGGCTCAGAACCATCAGAAAACGTTGAAATATAGTTCAAATTCAATAAAAATCGACGAAAATACATTTTCTAGCTAAAATTTGATGGTTTCGTTGCACTTTCCGAGCCCGTAGGGTATCTGAGTGACTTAAAAGTACAAGAAAACACTTCAAAAGTGACGTTTCTGAAGAATTTTAACAGTTTTCTTGTATCTACGAACGCCAGAATGCATACAATTGACCTAAACGTCTCATTTTCCTATTCTGAATCGATTCTGCATGCTTTAAGTGTGTTTGGTGGCTCAGAACCATAAAAAAACGTTGAAATATAGTTCAAATTCAATAAAAATCGACAAAAATACAGTTTCTAGCAAAAATTTTATGGTTTCGTTGCACTTTCCATGCCCGTAGGGTATCTGAGTGGCATAAAAGTACAAGAAAACACTTCAAAAGTGACGTTTCTGAAGAATTTTAACAGTTTTCTTGTATCTACGAACGCCAGAATGCATAAAATTGACCTAAACCTCTCCTTTTCCTATTCCGAGTCGATTCTGCATGCTTTAAGTGTGTTTGGTGGCTCAGAACCATAAAAAAACGTTGAAATATAGTTCAAATTCAATAAAAATCGACAAAAATATAGTTTCTAGCTAAAATTTGATGGTTTCGTTGCACTTTCCGAGCCCGTAGGGTATCTGAGTGGCTTAAAAGTACAAGAAAACAATTCAAAAGTGACGTTTCTGAAGAATTTTAACAGTTTTCTTGTACCTACGAACGCCAGAATGCATAAAATTGACCTAAACGTCTCCTTTTCCTATTCTGAGTCGATTCTGCATGCTTTAAGTGCGTTTGGTGGCTCAGAACCATCAAAAAACGTTAAAATATAGTTCAAATTCAATAAAAATCGACAAAAATACAGTTTCTAGCTAAAATTTGATGGTTTCGTTGCGCTTTCCGAGCCCGTAGGGTATCTGAGTGACTTAAAAGTACAAGAAAACACTTCAAAAGTGACGTTTCTGAAGAATTTTAACAGTTTTCTTGTACCTACGAACGCCAGAATGCATAAAATTGACCTAAACGTCTCCTTTTCCTATTCTGAGTCGATTCTGCATGCTTTAAGTGCGTTTGGTGGCTCAGAACCATCAAAAAACGTTAAAATATAGTTCAAATTCAATAAAAATCGACAAAAATACAGTTTCTAGCTAAAATTTGATGGTTTCGTTGCACTTTCCGGGCCCATAGGGTATCTGAGTGGCATAAAAGTACAAGAAAACACTACAAAAGTGACGTTTCTGAAGAATTTTAACAGTTTTCTTGTATCTACGAACGCCAGAAGGCATAAAATCGACCTAAACGTCTCCTTTTCCTATTCTGAGTCGATTCTGCATGCTTTAAGTGTGTTTGGTGGCTCAGAACCATCAGAAAACGTTGAAATATAGTTCAAATTCAATAAAAATCGACGAAAATACATTTTCTAGCTAAAATTTGATGGTTTCGTTGCACTTTCCGAGCCCGTAGGGTATCTGAGTGACTTAAAAGTACAAGAAAACACTTCAAAAGTGACGTTTCTGAAGAATTTTAACAGTTTTCTTGTATCTACGAACGCCAGAATGCATACAATTGACCTAAACGTCTCATTTTCCTATTCTGAATCGATTCTGCATGCTTTAAGTGTGTTTGGTGGCTCAGAACCATAAAAAAACGTTGAAATATAGTTCAAATTCAATAAAAATCGACAAAAATACAGTTTCTAGCAAAAATTTTATGGTTTCGTTGCACTTTCCATGCCCGTAGGGTATCTGAGTGGCATAAAAGTACAAGAAAACACTTCAAAAGTGACGTTTCTGAAGAATTTTAACAGTTTTCTTGTATCTACGAACGCCAGAATGCATAAAATTGACCTAAACCTCTCCTTTTCCTATTCCGAGTCGATTCTGCATGCTTTAAGTGTGTTTGGTGGCTCAGAACCATAAAAAAACGTTGAAATATAGTTCAAATTCAATAAAAATCGACAAAAATATAGTTTCTAGCTAAAATTTGATGGTTTCGTTGCACTTTCCGAGCCCGTAGGGTATCTGAGTGGCTTAAAAGTACAAGAAAACAATTCAAAAGTGACGTTTCTGAAGAATTTTAACAGTTTTCTTGTACCTACGAACGCCAGAATGCATAAAATTGACCTAAACGTCTCCTTTTCCTATTCTGAGTCGATTCTGCATGCTTTAAGTGCGTTTGGTGGCTCAGAACCATCAAAAAACGTTAAAATATAGTTCAAATTCAATAAAAATCGACAAAAATACAGTTTCTAGCTAAAATTTGATGGTTTCGTTGCGCTTTCCGAGCCCGTAGGGTATCTGAGTGACTTAAAAGTACAAGAAAACACTTCAAAAGTGACGTTTCTGAAGAATTTTAACAGTTTTCTTGTACCTACGAACGCCAGAATGCATAAAATTGACCTAAACGTCTCCTTTTCCTATTCTGAGTCGATTCTGCATGCTTTAAGTGCGTTTGGTGGCTCAGAACCATCAAAAAACGTTAAAATATAGTTCAAATTCAATAAAAATCGACAAAAATACAGTTTCTAGCTAAAATTTGATGGTTTCGTTGCGCTTTCCGAGCCCGTAGGGTATCTGAGTGACTTAAAAGTACAAGAAAACACTTCAAAAGTGACGTTTCTGAAGAATTTTAACAGTTTTCTTGTATCTACGAACGCCAGAATGCATACAATTGACCTAAACGTCTCCTTTTCCTATTCTGAGTCGATTCTGCATGCTTTAACTGTGTTTGGTGGCTCAGAACCATCAAAAAACGTTGAAATATAGTTCAAATTCAATAAAAATCGACAAAAATACAGTTTCTAGCTAAAATTTGATGGTTTCGTTGCACTTTCCGAGCCCGTTGGGTTTCTGAGTGGCTTAAAAGTACAAGAAAACACTTCAAAAGTGACGTTTCTGAAGAATTTTAACAGTTTTCTTGGATCTACGAACGCCAGAATGCATAAAATTGACCTAAACGTCTCCTTTTCCTATTCTGAGTCGATTCTGCATGCTTTAAGTGTGTTTGGTGGCTCAGAACCATCAAAAAACGTTGAAATATAGTTCAAATTCAATAAAAATCGACAAAAATACAGTTTCTAGCTAAAATTTGATGGTTTCGTTGCACTTTCCGAGCCCGTTGGTTATCTGAGTGGCTTAAAAGTACAAGAAAACACTTCAAAAGTGACGTTTCTGGAGAATTTTAACAGTTTTCTTGTATCTACGAACGCCAGAATGCATAAAATCGACCTAAACGTCTCCTTTTCCTATTCTGAGTCGATTCTGCATGCTTTAAGTGCGTTTGGTGGCTCAGAACCATCAAAAAACGTTGAAATATAGTTCAAATTCAATAAAAATCGACAAAAATACAGTTTCTAGCCAAAATTTTATGGTTTCGTTGCACTTTCCGAGACCTTAGGGTATCTGAGTGGCTTAAAAGTACAAGAAAACACTTCAAAAGTGACGTTTCTGAAGAATATTAACAGTTTTCTTGTATCTACGAACGCCAGAATGCATAAAATTGACCTAAACGTCTCCTTTTCCTATTCTGAGTCGATTCTGCATGCTTTAAGTGTGTTTGGTGGCTCAGAACCATCAAAAAACGTTGAAATATAGTTCAAATTCAATAAAAATCGACAAAAATACGGTTTCTAGCTAAAATTTGATGGTTTCGTTGCACTTTCCGAGCCCGTAGGGTATCTGAGTGGCTTAAAAGTACAAGAAAACACTTCAAAAGTGACGTTTCTGAAGAATTTTAACAGTTTTCTTGTATGTACGAACGCCAGAATGCATACAATTGACCTTTCCGTCTCCTTTTCCTATTCTGAGTCGATTCTGTATTCTTTAAGTGTGTTTGGTGGCTCAGAACCATCAAAAAACGTTGAAATATAGTTCAAATTCAATAAAAATCGACAAAAATACAGTTTCTAGCTAAAATTTGATGGTTTCGTTGCACTTTCCGAGCCCGTTGGGTATCTGAGTGGCTTAAAAGTACAAGAAAACACTTCAAAAGTGACGTTTCTGAGGAATTTAACAGTTTTCTTGGATCTACGAACGCCAGAATGCATAAAATTGACCTAAACGTCTCCTTTTCCTATTCTGAGTCGATTCTGCATGCTTTAAGTGTGTTTGGTGGCTCAGAACCATCAAAAAACGTTGAAATATAGTTCAAATTCAATAAAAATCGACAAAAATACAGTTTCTAGCTAAAATTTGATGGTTTCGTTGCACTTTCCGAGCCCGTTGGTTATCTGAGTGGCTTAAAAGTACAAGAAAACACTTCAAAAGTGACGTTTCTGGAGAATTTTAACAGTTTTCTTGTATCTACGAACGCCAGAATGCATAAAATCGACCTAAACGTCTCCTTTTCCTATTCTGAGTCGATTCTGCATGCTTTAAGTGCGTTTGGTGGCTCAGAACCATCAAAAAACGTTGAAATATAGTTCAAATTCAATAAAAATCGACAAAAATACAGTTTCTAGCTAAAATTTGATGGTTTCGTTGCACTTTCCGAGCCCATAGGGTATCTGAGTGGCATAAAAGTACAAGAAAACACTTCAAAAATGACGTTTCTGAAGAATTTTAACAGTTTTCTTGTATCTACGAACGCCAGAATGCATAAAATCGACCTAAACGTCTCCTTTTCCTATTCTGAGTCGATTCTGCATGCTTTAAGTGTGTTTGGTGGCTCAGAACCATCAGAAAACGTTGAAATATAGTTCAAATTCAATAAAAATCGACGAAAATACATTTTCTAGCTAAAATTTGATGGTTTCGTTGCACTTTCCGAGCCCGTAGGGGATCTGAGTGACTTAAAAGTACAAGAAAACACTTCAAAAGTGACGTTTCTGAAGAATTTTAACAGTTTTCTTGTATCTACGAACGCCAGAATGCATACAATTGACCTAAACGTCTCATTTTCCTATTCTGAATCGATTCTGCATGCTTTAAGTGTGTTTGGTGGCTCAGAACCATCAAAAAACGTTGAAATATAGTTCAAATTCAATAAAAATCGACAAAAATACAGTTTCTAGCAAAAATTTTATGGTTTCGTTGCACTTTCCGTGCCCGTATGGTATCTGAGTGGCTTAAAGGTACAAGAAAACACTTCAAAAGTGACGTTTCTGAAGATTTTTAACAGTTTTCTTGTATCTACGAACGCCAGAATGCATAAAATTGACCTAAACCACTCCTTTTCCTATTCCGAGTCGATTCTGCATGCTTTAAGTGTGTTTGGTGGCTCAGAACCATAAAAAAACGTTGAAATATAGTTCAAATTCAATAAAAATCGACAAAAATATAGTTTCTAGCTAAAATTTGTTGGTTTCGTTGCACTTTCCGAGACCGTAGGGTATCTGAGTGGCTTAAAAGTACAAGAAAACACTTCAAAAGTGACGTTTCTGAAGAATTTTAACAGTTTTCTTGTATCTACGAACGCCAGAATGAATAAAATTGACCTAAACGTCTCCTTTTCCTATTCTGAGTCGATTCTGCATGCTTTAAGTGCGTTTGGTGGCTCAGAACCATCAAAAAACGTTGAAATATAGTTCAAATTCAATAAAAATCGACAAAAATACAGTTTCTAGCTAAAATTTGATGGTTTCGTTGCACTTTCCGAGCCCGTTGGGTATCTGAGTGGCATAAAAGTACAAGAAAACACTTCAAAAGTGACGTTTCTGAAGAATTTTAACAGTTTTCTTGTATCTACGAACGCCAGAATGCATAAAATCGACCTAAACGTCTCCTTTTCCTATTCTGAGTCAGTTCTGCATGCTTTAAGTGTGTTTGGTGGCTCAGAACCATCAAAAAACGTTGAAATATAGTTCAAATTCAATGAAAATCGACGAAAATACATTTTCTAGCTAAAATTTGATGGTTTCGTTGCACTTTCCGAGCCCGTAGGGTATCTGAGTGACTTAAAAGTACAAGAAAACACTTCAAAAGTGACGTTTCTGAAGAATTTTAACAGTTTTCTTGTATCTACGAACGCCAGAATGCATACAATTGACCTAAACGTCTCATTTTCCTATTCTGAGTCGATTCTGCATGCTTTAAGTGTGTTTGGTGGCTCAGAACCATCAAAAAACGTTGAAATATAGTTCAAATTCAATAAAAATCGACAAAAATACAGTTTCTAGCTAAAATTTGATGGTTTCGTTGCACTTTCCGAGCCCGTTGGGTATCTGAGTGGCTTAAAATTACAAGAAAACACTTCAAAAGTGACGTTTCTGAAGAATTTTAACAGTTTTCTTGTATCTACGAACGCCAGAATGCATAAAATTGACCTAAACGTCTCCTTTTCCTATTCTGAGTCGATTCTGCATGCTTTAAGTGTGTTTGGTGGTTCAGAACCATCAAAAAACGTTGAAATATAGTTCAAATTCAATAAAAATCGACAAAAATACAGTTTCTAGCTAAAATTTGATGGTTTCGTTGCACTTTCCGAGCCCGTTGGTTATCTGAGTGGCTTAAAAGTACGAGAAAACACTTCAAAAGTGACGTTTCTGGAGAATTTTAACAGTTTTCTTGTATCTACGAACGCCAGAATGCATAAAATCGACCTAAACGTCTCCTTTTCCTATTCTGAGTCTATTCTGCATGCTTTAAGTGTGTTTGGTGGCTCAGAACCATCAAAAAACGTTGAAATATACTTCTAATTCAATAAAAATCGACAAAAATACAGTTTCTAGCTAAAATTTGATGGTTTCGTTGCACTTTCCGAGCCCGTAGTGTATCTGAGTGGCTTAAAAGTACAAGAAAACACTTCAAAAGTGACGTTTCTGAAGAATTTTAACAGTTTTCTTGTATCTACGAACGCCAGAATGCATACAATTGACCTATCCGTCTCCTTTTCCTATTCTGAGTCGATTCTGTATTCTTTAAGTGTGTTTGGTGGCTCAGAACCATCAAAAAACGTTGAAATATAGTTCAAATTCAATAAAAATCGACAAAAATACAGTTTCTAGCTAAAATTTGATGGTTTCGTTGCACTTTCCGAGCCCGTAGTGTATCTGAGTGGCTTAAAAGTACAAGAAAACACTTCAAAAGTGACGTTTCTGAAGAATTTTAACAGTTTTCTGAGTCGATTCTGCATGCTTTAAGTGTGTTTGGTGGCTCAGAACCATAAGAAAAACGTTGAAATATAGTTCAAATTCAATAAAAATCGACAAAAATATAGTTTCTAGCTAAAATTTGATGGTTTCGTTGCACTTTCCGAGCCCGTTGGTTATCTGAGTGGCTTAAAAGTACAAGAAAACACTTCAAAAGTGACGTTTCTGGAGAATTTTAACAGTTTTCTTGTATCTACGAACGCCAGAATGCATAAAATCGACCTAAACGTCTCCTTTTCCTATTCTGAGTCGATTCTGCATGCTTTAAGTGCGTTTGGTGGCTCAGAACCATCAAAAAACGTTGAAATATAGTTCAAATTCAATAAAAATCGACGAAAATACATTTTCTAGCTAAAATTTGATGGTTTCGTTGCACTTTCCGAGCCCGTAGGGGATCTGAGTGACTTAAAAGTACAAGAAAACACTTCAAAAGTGACGTTTCTGAAGAATTTTAACAGTTTTCTTGTATCTACGAACGCCAGAATGCATACAATTGACCTAAACGTCTCATTTTCCTATTCTGAATCGATTCTGCATGCTTTAAGTGTGTTTGGTGGCTCAGAACCATCAAAAAACGTTGAAATATAGTTCAAATTCAATAAAAATCGACAAAAATACAGTTTCTAGCAAAAATTTTATGGTTTCGTTGCACTTTCCGTGCCCGTAGGGTATCTGAGTGGCTTAAAAGTACAAGAAAACACTTCAAAAGTGACGTTTCTGAAGATTTTTAACAGTTTTCTTGTATCTACGAACGCCAGAATGCATAAAATTGACCTAAACCACTCCTTTTCCTATTCCGAGTCGATTCTGCATGCTTTAAGTGTGTTTGGTGGCTCAGAACCATAAGAAAAACGTTGAAATATAGTTCAAATTCAATAAAAATCGACAAAAATATAGTTTCTAGCTAAAATTTGATGGTTTCGTTGCACTTTCCGAGCCCGTTGGTTATCTGAGTGGCTTAAAAGTACAAGAAAACACTTCAAAAGTGACGTTTCTGGAGAATTTTAACAGTTTTCTTGTATCTACGAACGCCAGAATGCATAAAATCGACCTAAACGTCTCCTTTTCCTATTCTGAGTCGATTCTGCATGCTTTAAGTGCGTTTGGTGGCTCAGAACCATCAAAAAACGTTGAAATATAGTTCAAATTCAATAAAAATCGACAAAAATACAGTTTCTAGCTAAAATTTGATGGTTTCGTTGCACTTTCCGAGCCCGTAGTGTATCTGAGTGGCTTAAAAGTACAAGAAAACACTTCAAAAGTGACGTTTCTGAAGAATTTTAACAGTTTTCTTGTATCTACGAACGCCAGAATGCATACATTTGACCTATCCGTCTCCTTTTCCTATTCTGAGTCGATTCTGTATTCTTTAAGTGTGTTTGGTGGCTCAGAACCATCAAAAAACGTTGAAATATAGTTCAAATTCAATAAAAATCGACAAAAATACAGTTTCTAGCTAAAATTTGATGGTTTCGTTGCACTTTCCGAGCCCGTTGGGTATCTGAGTGGCTTAAAAGTACAAGAAAACACTTCAAAAGTGACGTTTCTGAGGAATTTTAACAGTTTTCTTGGATCTACGAACGCCAGAATGCATAAAATTGACCTAAACGTCTCCTTTTCCTATTCTGAGTCGATTCTGCATGCTTTAAGTGTGTTTGGTGGCTCAGAACCATCAAAAAACGTAGAAATATAGTTCAAATTCAATAAAAATCGACAAAAATACAGTTTCTAGCTAAAATTTGATGGTTTCGTTGCACTTTCCGAGCCCGTTGGTTATCTGAGTGGCTTAAAAGTACAAGAAAACACTTCAAAAGTGACGTTTCTGTAGAATTTTAACAGTTTTCTTGTATCTACGAACGCCAGAATGCATAAAATCGACCTAAACGTCTCCTTTTCCTATTCTGAGTCGATTCTGCATGCTTTAAGTGCGTTTGGTGGCTCAGAACCATCAAAAAACGTTGAAATATAGTTCAAATTCAATAAAAATCGACGAAAATACATTTTCTAGCTAAAATTTGATGGTTTCGTTGCACTTTCCGAGCCCGTAGGGGATCTGAGTGACTTAAAAGTACAAGAAAACACTTCAAAAGTGACGTTTCTGAAGAATTTTAACAGTTTTCTTGTATCTACGAACGCCAGAATGCATACAATTGACCTAAACGTCTCATTTTCCTATTCTGAATCGATTCTGCATGCTTTAAGTGTGTTTGGTGGCTCAGAACCATCAAAAAACGTTGAAATATAGTTCAAATTCAATAAAAATCGACAAAAATACAGTTTCTAGCAAAAATTTTATGGTTTCGTTGCACTTTCAGTGCCCGTAGGGTATCTGAGTGGCTTAAAAGTACAAGAAAACACTTCAAAAGTGACGTTTCTGAAGATTTTTAACAGTTTTCTTGTATCTACGAACGCCAGAATGCATAAAATTGACCTAAACCACTCCTTTTCCTATTCCGAGTCGATTCTGCATGCTTTAAGTGTGTTTGGTGGCTCAGAACCATAAGAAAAACGTTGAAATATAGTTCAAATTCAATAAAAATCGACAAAAATATAGTTTCTAGCTAAAATTTGATGGTTTCGTTGCACTTTCCGAGCCCGTAGGGTATCTGAGTGGCTTAAAAGTACAAGAAAACACTTCAAAAGTGACGTTTCTGAAGAATTTTAACAGTTTTCTTGTATCTACGAACGCCAGAATGAATAAAATTGACCTAAACGTCTCCTTTTCCTATTCTGAGTCGATTCTGCATGCTTTAAGTGCGTTTGGTGGCTCAGAACCATCAAAAAACGTTGAAATATAGTTCAAATTCAATAAAAATCGACAAAAATACAGTTTCTAGCTAAAATTTGATGGTTTCGTTGCACTTTCCGAGCCCGTTGGGTATCTGAGTGGCATAAAAGTACAAGAAAACACTTCAAAAGTGACGTTTCTGAAGAATTTTAACAGTTTTCTTGTATCTACGAACGCCAGAATGCATAAAATCGACCTAAACGTCTCCTTTTCCTATTCTGAGTCAGTTCTGCATGCTTTAAGTGTGTTTGGTGGCTCAGAACCATCAAAAAACGTTGAAATATAGTTCAAATTCAATAAAAATCGACGAAAATACATTTTCTAGCTAAAATTTGATGGTTTCGTTGCACTTTCCGAGCCCATAGGGTACCTGAGTGACTAAAAAGTACAAGAAAACACTTCAAAAGTGACGTTTCTGAAGAATTTTAACAGTTTTCTTGTATCTACGAACGCCAGAATGCATACAATTGACCTAAACGTCTCATTTTCCTATTCTGAGTCGATTCTGCATGCTTTAAGTGTGTTTGGTGGCTCAGAACCATCAAAAAACGTTGAAATATAGTTCAAATTCAATAAAAATCGACAAAAATACAGTTTCTAGCTAAAATTTGATGGTTTCGTTGCACTTTCCGAGCCCGTTGGGTATCTGAGTGGCTTAAAATTACAAGAAAACACTTCAAAAGTGACGTTTCTGAAGAATTTTAACAGTTTTCTTGTATCTACGAACGCCAGAATGCATAAAATTGACCTAAACGTCTCCTTTTCCTATTCTGAGTCGATTCTGCATGCTTTAAGTGTGTTTGGTGGTTCAGAACCATCAAAAAACGTTGAAATATAGTTCAAATTCAATAAAAATCGACAAAAATACAGTTTCTAGCTAAAATTTGATGGTTTCGTTGCACTTTCCGAGCCCGTTGGTTATCTGGGTGGCTTAAAAGTACGAGAAAACACTTCAAAAGTGACGTTTCTGGAGAATTTTAACAGTTTTCTTGTATCTACGAACGCCAGAATGCATAAAATCGACCTAAACGTCTCCTTTTCCTATTCTGAGTCGATTCTGCATGCTTTAAGTGTGTTTGGTGGCTCAGAACCATCAAAAAACGTTGAAATATACTTCTAATTCAATAAAAATCGACAAAAATACAGTTTCTAGCTAAAATTTGATGGTTTCGTTGCACTTTCCGAGCCCGTAGTGTATCTGAGTGGCTGAAAAGTACAAGAAAACACTTCAAAAGTGACGTTTCTGAAGAATTTTAACAGTTTTCTTGTATCTACGAACGCCAGAATGCATAAAATTGACCTTAACGTCTCCTTTTCCTATTCTGAGTCGATTCTGCATGCTTTAAGTGTGTTTGGTGGCTCAGAACCATCAAAAAACGTTGAAATATACTTCAAATTCAATAAAAATCGACAAAAATACAGTTTCTAGCTAAAATTTGATGGTTTCGTTGCACTTTCCGAGCCCGTAGGGTATCTGAGTGGCTTTAAAGTACAAGAAAACACTTCAAAAGTGACGTTTCTGAAGAATTTTAACAGTTTTCTTGTATCTACGAACTCCAGAATGCATAAAATTGACCTAAACGTCTCCTTTTCCTATTCTGAATCGATTCTGCATGCTTTAAGTGTGTTTGGTGGCTCAGAACCATCAAAAAACGTTGAAATATAGTTCAAATTCAATAAAAATCGACAAAAATACAGTTTCTAGCTAAAATTTGATGGTTTCGTTGCACTTTCCGAGCCCGTAGGGTATCTGAGTGGCTTAAAAGTACAAGAAAACACTTTAAAAGTGACGTTTCTGAAGAATTTTAACAGTTTTCTTGTGTCTACGAACGCCAGAATGCATAAAATTGACCTAAACGTCTTCTTTTCCTATTCTGAGTCGATTCTGCATGCTTTAAGTGTGTTTGGTGGCTCAGAACCATCAAAAAACGTTGAAATATAGTTCAAATTCAATAAAAATCGACAAAAATACAGTTTCTAGCTAAAATTTGATGGTTTCGTTGCACTTTCCGAGCCCGTAGGGTATCTGAGTGGCTTAAAAGTACAAGAAAACACTTCAAAAGTGACGTTTCTGAAGAATTTTAACAGTTTTCTTGTATCTACGAACGCCAGAATGCATAAAATTGACCTAAACGTCTCCTTTTCCTATTCAGAGTCGATTCTGCATGCTTTAAGTGTGTTTGGTGGCTCAGAACCATCAAAAAACGTTGAAATATAGTTCAAATTCAATAAAAATCGACAAAAATACAGTTTCTAGCTAATTTTGATGGTTTCGTTGCACTTTCCGAGCCCGTTTTGTATCTGAGTGGCTTAAAAGTACAAGAAAACACTTCAAAAGTGACGTTTCTGAAGAATTTTAACAGTTTTCTTGTATCTACGAACGCCAGAATGCATTAAATTGACCTAAACGTCTCCTTTTCCTATTCTGAGTCGATTCTGCATGCTTTAAGTGTGTTTGGTGGCTCAGAACCATCAAAAAACGTTGAAATATACTTCAAATTCAATAAAAATCAACAAAAATACAGTTTCTAGCTAAAATTTGATGGTTTCGTTGCACTTTCCGAGCCCGTAGGGTATCTGAGTGGCTTAAAAGTACAAGAAAACACTTCAATAATGACGTTTCTGAAGAATTTTAACAGTTTTCTTGAATCTACGAACTCCAGAATGCATAAAATTGACCTAAGCTTCTCCTTTTCCTATTCTGAGTCGATTCTGCATGCTTTAAGTGTGTTTGGTGGCTCAGAACCATCAAAAAACGTTGAAATATAGTTCAAATTCAATAAAAATCGACAAAAATACAGATTCTAGCTAAAATTTGATGGTTTCGTTGCACTTTCCGAGCCCGTTGGGTATCTGAGTGGGTTAAAAGTACAAGAAAACACTTCAAAAGTGACGTTTCTGAAGAGTTTTAACAGTTTTCTTGTATCTACGAACGCCAGAATGCATAAAATTGACCTAAACAGTAGTTATATAGTGGGGGTTCTAGACCAGGTCAAATGAGGTCAAACTGGTCCAGCTCCCCCATTACTTTTCATCGAGCGGATTGACCTTTCATTTGTTGTCGACCTTGTCGTTGCACGTGGCTGACCTTGCCAGCTGGTCCAGCTCCCCCATTACTTTTCATCGGGCGATCATTGACCTAGTCGTTGCACGACCTTGGTCGTTTATTGCCCTCGTTCATCTCGAGGTCTATCCCCTCTTTTCGTTTAGGTCGGGGAGGGATCTCGGACGCAATCTCACATCCCCACTTCCGTTTTATACTTGTATAAAAGTCGATGGATTCGTCTGTAGGAATTAATTAGTTTTTTGAATTCAATTATTTAACACTTAGAAATGTCATCTTTCATTTCTACATTGAATAAAGAGTCTCACTTGCAAGCTTTTGTGAGTGCGAAAACTTTAGAAGAAAATAAAAAAATTTTAACAAAAAATTTTAGTAAACTGTCTACAAAGTACGGTGACAAGATATTTGTGGAACTTGAAGAGTCTAGAACGATACTTCCACAGAGATTTACCGAAAAATTCACCGACTCAGTGATCAGCGATCTGAACCAGAAGATCGTGAACGGCTTGAAATTGTACTTGGTAAATAGAGGTCCGATCGGTCGAACCATCAATATCGAATTTATCGAAGAATGAAGAAGGCATTGGTTCATGTGGAAAACAAATCAAGTGCAGTTAGACTGCTTCATCGTAGATTAGAATTACACTTAAAACGAATTAGTTATTTAAAAGAATCTATTAAAATGTATGAAATAAGGACTAAATTGAACAATCTTAAGCTGTAATAGAAATTATAATAAATATTATTTAATTCGTTCGGTGTATTATTTTCCCCAGTCTCATGTAAAAAAATATTTGATTGCAAACCGTCATGAATAACAGACGTGTTTGTTTCGACAAAGTTCCGGTTATTTTCTTAATAAATGATAAAGAAAGCCGAATTAATACTTGGTTATACGATGTTAAAAGATTTCAAATGAATGTGGAACGTTTCGAATTGCAAATAAAGCCCTTAATCGAAAAAATGATGGAGAAGAAACGAAAATTTAGAGAAACAATCGAAAAATTGGATTCAGAATTGAAAATTATTCAGCAAAGAAAATCAGTTAAATAACTGTGCACATTGCGGTTAAACCACTGCGTCCTAAATTAGATTTAAATTTAAAACTTATTAGTTTCTTAAAATGTATAAAGTACGAACTTGTTTGTGTAATCTTAAGTTGTAATTGAAATTTTAATAAATATTGTTTATGTCGTTTGGTGTATTATTTTCCCCAGTCTCATATAAAATTATTTAATTGCGAATAACCGCAACGAATAAAAGCCGTGTTTGTTCCGACAAAATTCCGGTTATGTTCTTAATAAATAAATGTTCATCAGCATCTTTCCATCGATTTAAGTTTCTTTGCACTCGAAATCTCGTACGTTACGATCAGTTCAACGTAAAAATAATTATGCAAAACACGTCCGAGAATAAAATGTCGGAAGGCGAGTGTGTGTTGTTTAAAATTAAAAATTGCTTACCACATTGAAAACAGACAATTAAATTATCCGTTGTCCCTCGAAAACTTTCATATACACGCACACATCACAGAAGCCACTATTTAGTGCAACAAAACCACCTTTTTCCCAAATCTTTCACGGTAAAATTCATAAACCGAAACACGCCAAACACGCCGCCCGTCATTATTACAACACAGAATTAAATAACGCGATGCTGTTTCAGCAAATTCTTACGGAACTGGACGCTTTTTCTCAATAGACAGGGACGTATTCGGAAATATTAGAAAAAAGAATTATCGCTTGAGGGTGCCAAAGGGCAGAAAGTTTGTTAAAAAAAAATAAAAATGCATCCCTATAAACTAATGACACATTTGTGTAAAAATAAATGTGGGTTAGAGGTGCAATAATTGTTTAAATATAAAAAAAAATGTTTTACTCGAAGACGGTAAGAGATATGAGGTTCGCGCAAAGAACAAAAAAGTTCCTAAAATACGAAACACATGCACCTCTGTCGACGGTTTTTAGTTTGAGTTTAGCATTTCGGAGAAAAGGGCAAAAGTTTGTGGTGAACAAACGGAATTAGTTAAAAATTTGTTTTTTGTGTCAAAATATTTTCGGATGAATAATCAATAGGTCCATGTAATTAAAAATGTGAAAATTTTAGTTTGGGATCAAAAAATTTTCGTCAAAAAAGGTTGTCAGAATTAGAAAAAAAGTTTTCCTTGAGCAGTAGGGAAGCAAATTAGAAGTTTTGGTGAAAAAAAAAGTTAAAAAAACCTAAAGGATATAGAGAAAAATTGAAAGTAAAAAATCTCAAAAAAAATTTATCGAAATTTTGAAAAGTTTATTTTTCCATAAAAAAATGCATCCTCATGAACTACTAGCTTACCGCAACCAAAAATAAATATGAGTCATAGGTGTGTTTACCGTTCAAATAGAAAAAAACTTTGTTACTCGAAAACGGTAAGAGATAGAAGGTTCGTGTATAGGACAAAAAAGATCCACAAATACGTATCATATACATCCCCTTCGACGTTTTTCAGCTAACTTGCAACATGGCGGTGAAAAGGGCAAAAGTTTGTAGCGTCGAAACGGCAAAACTTAAAAAAAATATTTTTGCATCAAAATATTTCTGAGTGAACAGTCTATAGGTCCACTTAGCAAAATAAATATTTTTCGCTACCCTTTAGTAGTAATAACGAAAAAACGTCATAGTTCGTAAGCGGTAAGAGGTAGCATGTCGGCTCTGGGGAACGGGGAAAAGCTAAAAAAATTAAGCCATATGTTGAGCAAAAAAAATTTTCAAAAAAGTTGAAAATAAGGGAGAAAAGGGCAAAAGTTTCTAGTGTCCAAATGGTAAGAGATAGAATATCGGTTGTATACATCAAAACCTTCTTCTGGAACGAACGCATAAGTCTGCTCAAAAAAATCGATTCTGTCCACATCGACCTAGATACAGGAGCCATTTCTAGTTTTTTCGAGGTCGCTACGTAAAAATTTTTTCAGGTCGAAAAAAAGACCATCGAAAAAGGATTCGAATAAGCCCAACATGCAACACTTAAAAAAAAAAAAAAAAGCGAAATAAGTTGTTCTTTATATGTATTGTTATATGACTACTACCATCACAACTAAATATACTAAGACATTAAAAAAAAAAATTTCAAGTTAACCAAAAACGGCTTTTTGTTGAATTTTATATGAAAACAACAAAACATCATTAAAAAACGAAAATCAAAAACCTATAAACAATCATCAAAAATCACTGCTGTGGTGGTGGATCATGATGAGTCATATCGTGCTGCTGGACAAATAATTTAAAACATATTAAATAACTTATTGTTGTATTAAATCGTAGTACTGATGCTGTTAAATAAATATGTTAAAGGACATTAAATAAAACTATTAATAGTAACTAATTGTTTTATTGAATCATACATTTGTTTGAGTATTGTATTTACTAAAATAACTGAAACAAATTAGTACTAAATAAAGTAACAGACAAAATACGATTGCAAAAATAATTGCTCCTACTGAAGTAAATATCCATATCCATGGTTTTGCCAAACAATATTCTGTAACATTTGCACCTGTACAATTCTTGTATCCACTATAATCGTTAATGATGGTGTAATTCGGTGACTTGCATCGAGTGTTGTCTTTGAAGACTAATTCTAGCCGATATTGCAGTTGGTTCGAGGAAGATACATTTTTTGAATAAAACATACGTAGTTGTTCATGCCCATTTTTAATTTCTAACATTTTTCTAACAGTACATTCTTTACTACTATCAATAGTTTGTAGATACACATCAGTAACATTGCTATCAGTCAATAAATAAAAATCTTTCTGAATTAGAATGGTTGATAGAACAAGTGTGCAGTTTAAGCCGAACATTGTTTGGATGAAATGAATAGTTTGTTGTTGCGGAATTCTATATATATAGCAACAACCATCACCACCACCATTAACGAGCAGCCAGGTCTCAACATCCCACTATTACAGTCATTATCGTGAATATGACAAAAAATGAAGCAAACCATACACGATCGTTTCTTAAACAAAAATCAATGACCTCCTTTGAACTGCGACTGTTCTTAGTATTTTCTATTATTAACCAATTGGAAAATTGGTGATTTTCTTCTTCCGTTTTTATCTTGTAAGTCAAATGATTCTGCATTGTTATATTTTTCGCATAGAAGACGTGATAACTGGTTTCGATTAGATTGATCGGAGTCATTTTTTCCCAAAATTCTTTTTCGTACGTCTGAATATACAGCAGACTTATATTTGAAGTGGTGTAAATATACAAGTTGTTTTCAACTAGCACACTTAATAGTATTAACACATTGCTAGGCAGAAACATCTTAGACTTATCTTCTTGTACACAGACACAAATACTTAGTTGTGGTCGTTGATATTTGTAGGGAAGAAGTTTTTAGAGGTGGTAAATGATGGTGTGGTAAATGATGGTGGTGGGGTGATAGCGATAGAAATAACAAATTATTGTTTTCTTATATATTTGTTAAATGTCGCATGGTAGGCGTTTAAGGCTGTTCTATCTAAAAACAGGGATCTATCTAACTTTGGGACATAGGTCTCGTTGTCCCAGTTTTCCACTTGCGGTGGTGTTGGTGGTGGTTGGCTGAACCACTTTGATGGTGGTGGGGGTGGTGTAGATGGTCTTGGAAGTGCATTCTCCCAGAGTTTTCGCTCCCTTTCCCAGGCATCCCGGTGGCATTTGAAAATATGCTTTCTCAGCCTATTCTCTAAAAGCCTGTGGCTGACATCATAGGGGCAGATAACAAATTTCTCTATACAAAAAAAAAATTAAATACTACAAAAAAAATATATATATATAAGCTTACCCATTTCTGTCGTTAATTAATTTTTATGATATGTACTTGCAGAACACTTATTAATCTGTTCTTTTGTGTGATCTTTAATTTATACACTATATTAATCCCCACCCCTACTTTTTTCCCTCCTTCAGTTGCTTTCCTCATGTTTCATTTTTCGCTGACTTGAATTTATTTTTTACGACCACGTTTTCAACTACGACTTGCAAGTTGTAACTTGCAAATTAATTCTCATATAAACAAGAAACTAGTCAACGGGAAATAGTAGTGTTTCTTTTTTTCTGCTGTGGTGAGCAAGTTTCACGACAAAAAATGAAATCACAAGAATCAGTGACGGCTATATGTAAAAACTCTCTTAAGCTAATTCATGAATACATAAGTAAAATCAAAACAATCGAAGAAACTAAACATTTTTTAGTTTATATCAATACCAGTATTAGAATAATTAGAAAAGCACTCAAATGTAAAATCCATCGAGAAAATATGTTGGAAAACGCAAATTCCTTAGAAACAAGTTTGGCGTATTTGAAATTTTATCGCCTAAAGCTTTTAAATAAGAAAAAACAATTATCTATAAAAACTGGTGAAGGCTATATTAAAACAGTCAAATTTAAACCGGTGACTAATGTAACATGGCAGGATGTCGAATCCTGTTTTCAACAACGAATTCGTACAGGATTTATAAGTAACCACCACATTAAAGATCCTCTTCAGTTTTTTCAACAATCTTTTAAATGCTTTATGTTTAGAATTAAAAAAGAACGGAAAAACTCAATGCTTAAGGTAAATGTAATTTTTTCGGCAAATTTTATTCAACCGCACTCTGGTGAAACAGACATTAAAACATTTTCAACAAAAAATCAGCACATTGATCAATACACAAATTTAAAGGAATGGTACGAAGAAAACGTCATTGATAAAATCATGAAAAAATTAGAGGAATTTGCAGAAAAGGATTCCGGTTGGGCGTTGTATGAAATTTTAGGATTGAAAATTAACATAAATAAATACGACCCAATTAAATTCGGCTATTCAACTTTTGTATCCACACCAGATTTTATAAAAAAAAAAACATGCAATAATTAATGTACAAAATAATGATGAATATTGTTTTCTTTGGGCCATAGTTTCGGCTTTATTTCCTACCGATAAACATTCAGACCGAAAATCATCGTATCCTCATTTCAAAAATGTGTTGAAATATGATAATTTAGACTTTCCAATCACAATTAAAGACATTCAAAAATTTGAGGAACTCAACAATCTTGCCATTAATTTATACTGCATCGAGAAGAAAAAAATTTTACCTTGTCGTTTAAGCACTAGATTCTCAAATTCTTATAAAGCAATTAATTTGCTTATGCTACCCGCTGAAAGACAAATACAAAATACTAATAACAGTAATGATAACTTTGAAGATCAACAATTGCTCTATCATTTCGTATGGATCAAAAATTTGTCAGCTCTTTTAGCTACGCAACTTTCCCTCCATAAATGTAAATTTCATATATGCGAAAGATGCTTAAACCATTTCACCACAGAGGAATTGCTCCAAAAACATAAAACTTCATGCCAGAGTATTAATAAATATTCCATAAGACTGCCAACAGAAAACGAAAATTACTTGTATTTTCAAAATTATAGACATCAAGAAAAAGTACCTTTTACTATTTATGCAGATCTCGAGAGTATTCTTCTTGATTGTACCAAACAGCATATGTCCACCACGAATAAGACCGAAACTTATCAAAAACATATTGCGCACAGCATTGCTTACTATTTTCACTGCTCATATGATAATTCATTTTCTAAATTTCGTTTGTATCGAGGTAAAAATTGCATTCAATGGTTCGTTCAGGAGTTACGTCGAATGGCTCATTTTTGCAACGATAAATTTCAGAACGTTATTTCTATGGAAACATTAACTACGGAAGAACGTGAGCAGTTTGAATCCTCCCAAATATGTCATATATGTAAAAAAGGATTTTCGGAAAAGAACATAAAAGTACGCGATCATAGTCATTTAACTGGAATGTATAGAGGCGCTGCCCATCAAAGTTGTAATTTAAATTATAAAGATATTTGTGTTATACCCGTGGTCTTTCATAATATCAGCGGATATGATGCCCATTTTTTTATTAAAGAACTTTCAAATTCAATAAAAGGTGATATTAAGTTACTTCCCATTAACAAAGAAAGATATATCTCGTTTACTAAATTTGTCGAAGACACGAAAGTTAGTTTACGGTTTATTGATTCTTTCAGATTCATGCCACATAGTTTAGACAAACTTTCCTCCAATTTAGATAATTCTCAGAAAATTATTACGTTGGCAAATTGTAATAATATGGAAGAATTTGATTTGTTAAACAGAAAGGGAGTTTTTCCTTACGATTATATAAACTCCTGGGAGAAACTACTTGAAACAAAATTGCCCGAAAAGGAGGATTTCTATAGTCGCTTATACGATAAAAATATTAAATATGAAGATTATTCCCATGCTACCAATGTATGGAATACTTTTAATATTCATACATTAGGAGAATATTCTGATTTATATTTAAAAACTGATGTGCTTCTTCTAGCCGATGTATTTGAAGCTTTTCGAACTACTTGTTTAAATACTTATCAACTTGATCCGTTGCATTATTATACTGCTCCGGGCCTAACATTTGATGCTATGTTAAAAACAACAGAAATTAAACTAGAACTTTTAACGGATATAGATAAAGTTCTATTTGTAGAAAGAGGTATTAGAGGTGGAGTTTCGCAGTGTTCCAATAGATATGGTAAAGCCAATAACAAATACATGCCAAAAGAAGAATATGATCCTTCGAAAGATAGTACCTATTTAATGTATTTTGATGTTAACAACCTTTACGGAGCGGCAATGTCTCAATACTTACCGTATGGAGAATTTGAGTTTGTAGAAAATTTCAATATAGCTGATATCTTAGATACCCCAGAAAATTCAGCAATCGGTTATACAGGGTCATTATAAAATATTGTAGTCAACTCACCTATGAAAAACAAATGAAATTTTTCTCGTGCCGCTAATCACCAAAATGATTTGAACTGTTTTGAAATGTCACGAACGTCCAAACAAATCTGTCAGATGTGTCAAAAATTGAAATGCCCGGTTCGCGGTTTAATTTCATTTTAAATAGACACGAAAAGACGCCAGGCCAGAGCATTAAGGGTTGCAGTGTTATCGGGCATTTGTGAACGCCACTGCAATACATTTCAGTTTCAAAAATTGTAAATTGTCAGAAAAACGTTTAAGGGCTTTGTCATGAATTACACCTTGGAAAGTCGATTGGAGTTGAACAGAATAAATCATCTGGTCTGTTTTGCAAAGAAGCAATAATTTTTCAAATAATGAAATCCAAAAAGTGAGGTTAAGTTTGTCGAAACCAATGAACACGGTAATTATTTAAAAAATTACATTTTTATAGGTACCCTGAAGGTAAAAATTGTGAAAAATCACGTAATGGACAATGGCAGAGCAAGTCTTATCACAGTTAACGAACACTATGAGTACCTAATGAGTTTTTGCAGTAAATAATTTTGCCAAAGTTGTGATCCCGGGAAAGTTCTGTTTGTAAATTGTAAGGAATCGTCAAAATATTGGTGCAGACATGGTTTGTGAACGGTGCTTTTCTCTTGAAAAAACACAACTGAAATCCTTGATCTTCATCCCTACAATAGGTGAAAACTGCTATGTCCAAACATTACCTTCAGCTTTGCAGTTTCTAGATATCTGAAACATGCCAGATCTGCATAACAGGAATGTCAAAGAGGTTCTACCCAAAACACGCCCACATGGCCATCCTAATATCAAGATTTTTCAAAATTTCTATAAGAAAAAAGATGAAAAAACCAATAAAATTTCAGGAGCATAGTGTTAAGAGTTCTGTAGCTGATTATGAGATCTCTTGAAACAACAGAATGTTTAATAAAGATTTTTAACTTTCCTAATAGTAAAATTACAATTATTACTAAACAGTAAGTTGAAGTAAGTTTTAAATTAAGAGAATGCAACTAACACCGAAAGAAAAATGAAAGTTACTGAAAATAAAAAACTTTATTGCAGTACCTACATACACTTTCTACATCTAATTTTGTTTATTGATCACATTCATTTACTTGAAAAAGTATCAGGCCTATGAATCATCGTCTGCTAACCACACACCAACCTTCATTGCGTGTGATGGTGTTTCTTCAAAAGCGTGAGTATTTTCTATACACCAAATTCTGAAGTTCTGTCAGTTGACATAATAGCCTAACAGATGAAACCAGGCTTCATCAGAAAAGAACGACAAATCGAGAATCCCGTTATCGTCCATATCAGCTTGAAATCAACTACACTACCCAACGCGGCAAGGAAAATCAGCTGGTTGCAGCTCCTGAACCAACAAAATCTTGTATGGATGCATATGTAACTTCTCTTTTACGATTTTCTGACATGGGCTGTATGGTACTCCGGACAGTAAAGATTTTTGACAAAGCTTTATTCGGACTTTGTTCCATTCTCATCCTTAAATCTTCAACAACGTCTTCACTAACTTGAGGTCTCCCCGTCGGTTTTCACTTAGAAATGCTACCAGTGTCGTTAAATCTGGCCATAATTCGCCATATAGCGTCTTCAAAGATTCTTCATCAATGACAACAGAACATTTCACTAGATACTCGTTTTTAGACGCCTCCACAGAGTACACTCCATCCCCATCCTCATTTAACACCCCATTACGGTAATAGGCATGATGATTGCGCTAAAGAACTAAAAAAATCATTTGTAACACTGACCATAGTTATTCCTCTCTGTTCATTACCTGAGATTATTCCACAATGATCTGTAGTTTTGATAAAAACTGTTTTTTGAGACACTTATTAAAGTTCTAACAAAGGGGAGGACAGCAAAAATGAAAACAAGACAAGTCAATTAACGCACAAAGTGAGGGAAAACGTACCAGTACAAACGAAAAAATTATTGACATCTGACAGAATTTGATGAAGCGTTGAAACAGTGCAGCCGCTAATGTCAACTAATGTGGCGCTAAAAATAAAAATTCCAATATTAGTGTAATCCTTTCCACAAAACTGAAAAAGGCGGCACAAAATGTCACCAAAATCATGGCCTTCTTCGACTACAATATTTTATAATGACCCTGTATTATTGAATGCGATTTAGATTATCCAATAGATTTACATGAAATTCATAGTGATTTACCATTAGCTCCAGAGCATATGATACCGCCCATTTCAAGATCTAAACTTAAGAAGTTATTGTTGACTTTATATCCCAAGAAAAATTATATTATTCATTATCGGAATTTAAAAATGTATACAAAATTTGGTATGAAAATAAAATGTGTACATCGTGTTAAGAAATTCAAACAATCTGCGTGGTTAAAGGAATATATAGATTTAAATACAAAACTTAGGCAGCAAGCAAAGAACGATTTTGAAAAAGATTTTTTTAAATTAATGATTAATGCTATTTATGGTAAATGCATGGAAAATGTAAGAAAACATCGCGATATTCGATTGGTTAGTAAATGGGAGGGAAGATGGGGAGTTCGTTCTCTTATATCTAAACCAAATTTTCAGAGTTCTGTTGTATTTGACGATGATTCAGCAATAATCGAAATGAGTAAATTAGAAGTATTTTTGAATAAACCAATTTATGTTGGTTTTTGCATTTTAGATATTTCTAAAACTTTTCTCTATGAATTTCATTATGACTATATTAAAAAAACATTTAAAAATAATGCTAAGTTACTTTATACCGACACTGACAGCCTAATTTATGAATTTCACGTAGACGATATATACAAATATATTAAGAAAGACTCACATCGATTTGATACTTCTGACTATGATTTATATAATATTTATGATATAGAACTGAAAAATAAGAAAGTACCAGGTTTAATGAAAGATGAAAATAACGGTAAGATTATGCTAGAATTTGTGGGTCTCAGATCTAAAATGTACGCATACAGAATTGCAAGTGACGATTTCAATAAAAAATTAGTTAAAAAATCCAAAGGTAGTACAAAAGCATCACTTAAAACAATAACGTTTGAAAATTACAAAGAATGTTTATTTAATAATCGAAGTTACGAAAAATCACAAAGACTCATCAAGTCCAAACATCATACTGTTTACACAGTAAAACAAGAAAAAGTAGTTCTCAGCCCAAATGATGATAAAAGGATTGTCACAAGATTTGCAACGGATACGAAACCTTGGGGATATCATATTTCGCACGTAAGTTAAAAAAATTGGGGATTGCCATATATAAGCAATTAAATTTCACAGATGATTTATTCGATGTTGGTTATTTTATGATTACAACAATGTCTGACTTGAGACAATTTGTTGATTTACAAGCATTTTGTGCATCCGAAAATGTGTACAAAACATATCTTAAAGCCGCTGCGAGTGATCGAACGAAATTAAATTTATTCCTTCATCTCATCGATAAAAAAGATTTTATTGTACCGGACGAAGTGTTTAAATGGATTGCCGAAAGTGAAAGTGACTTTTATACACTTGACATTTGTATTCTGCTACAAAGAAAACAATGTGTCGATGGTTACATTGATGCATTTCTACATGTTTGTATGCGAAAGAGACCAAATTGAAAATTTAAATTATGCTGCTTTGGAGTTTTTGATGACCACCAACTATTTGGACAATACTCTAACGTATAAATGTTTTATTTATAAATTATTGAGTGATAATCGTTGGCAGAATCTTGGAGATATATTCTATCCTGTTGAGAATATCCGGAAAAATTATCGAAGGATCGACCAGTGCGTGGATGAATTTATGTGTCGGGCTGCGTATTTGGCAAACCATAAAGCGCTCAGTACTTTCTATGAGTCTTTAGAAATAATAAATTACGATTCTTTCGCATTTCAACCTTCTCAAAATCAGGAGCACCGAAGAATTTTCAACTGGATCAAAAAGAACATTGTCAAAGGAGAAGCCAATCCTGAAATACCATTAGGATGGACTGAGGGACCGGATTCAACAAAATGGCCCTCGATTAAGTTAGATGATTATAAGAAAACTTTACATGTAATTTCTGGTAGCCATGAATAAAACACACAGAAATGGGTTATATGTAGTTTTATTTACCCCCAAACATAATAATAATACAATAACAGGTTAAATTATTTACAACACTCTGACGACATCTTGTGCAGGGATGTATTTTACCATTCGGTCGTGAAGAATAAGACAGTAGGCTGTAGTGTCTGCAGGAATACCAGAGATCGTCTCAAACCACAAAGTGATTGTAACGGGGCCTCTCTTCAAAGCTTCCGTTTGTTTAGAACAGTCGATTACTATTATAGGCGTCTTTTCTTTAAATTCATCCTTATCGAATAATGGTTCGCTGGTTTGTTTGGATAAGAACGATGTCTGGAATTCTTTAAACATATCATAGAGAATTGCATACCGATTATTTGTGAAATCAACATTCAGGTTGTCGTAGGGATACATGGTATCATTAAGGTACAATTTTACATCTCTCAGATTACAATGATCAAACTGACTGTAGTTTTTCTTCAATTGGTTTTTTCTTCCTTGCTGTAATGCAAAAAGTATGTACTGAGGTTTTTCTAAGGAAGTTTTAATAGTCCAAGTATTTGTTATCGATTGTACTGGTGGAGCAAATTCATGTAATTCTTTACTTCTAAACATAATATCCAATTCCCTGTTGCTTCTTACAATATCGATTAATGCGATCCTTTCGGCATCGGACACGGACAAGTGATGCATTTTCCAGCATATTTTACTAAGTTCTACTTTAATTTTGTATTTATCATTTGAGGAAATTAAAGCATTCACATCGGTATTAGAACGAACCAAAACAAGCTCCTGTCTTACATTCAAAATGGTCTTTTTAAAATCTTCACAAAAACCAAAAATCATTTTTAATGGAATCGAAACTTCAAAAGTTCCATTTTCCTTAATTATATTCGAATCTTTTTTGGGAAACCATCCAGCATTCTCTAGAGCTACGCTTTCATTACTGTTATACGTTACATATCCTTTCATGGTAGACGCTAACCCAGTATTTCTAATACTATCCACAACGACTCCAGCAATTTCATATCTTATTTGATTAAACATCAGAAGAACGCCATTATTTACAAATTTGATTTCTGGTTTCTGTACAATTTCGTCGATTTCATTCTTCACAATAACCTTACCCTCTATATGCAATGTACTCAAATGTGGAAAAGTGTATAAATCTTGATGTTCAATAGGAATTCTTATTTCATCATCGTAGTTAAATGAACTGTTAGAATAAAGTAGGTGTGTATGTCTTTCTCCATAATAAATTGAATGATCATAGGCAGCTTTTTCGCTTACGTTTAATATTTCAAAATTCATTGCTGATTTATATATTCAATAAAAATATTATTTCAAGACCGTTAATCCTAGAGATTCAAGAAATTTACGATTGCCTAAAGTTAAACGTTTGACCCTTCTCAAAGGACTGACTGATCTCTTTTTCATTGCCCTACTTATATATACCGAATTTCGGTTTTTTAGATTTTCATTAAATATAATACCCATCACGTGACCTTCTTAAGATGCAACCGTACACCTACCTCTTCACCTCTGAAACTAACAATATTACCTTCTTGATCTGTTATTTTAACGATTATTTCATCTATTTGTTTCGTATTAATTGGTAGATATATCACATTTAATGGTCGTTCCACTATTTTGTAACCGGGTGGTACTGTTGGAAAAAATTGATGGATAACGTGAACGGGACTTCCGTTCTTGTATGAACCAGTTACTATATTGCAATAAACGCAAAGAGCATTTACCTTTAAAATTTTTGCTGGAAAATCTGATATATGAGTTTTATGCGCTTTCAGAATGGTATCCTTAAATCCCAATAAATTCCCTAACGAATCCTTTCTTGAAAAATTTATATCAAGAGTACATTTAACTTCCGATTTTAAAGTATTATTATTTCCTCTAATTATTAAGCTTGGTGTTAACATTTTAAATTTCTTTATTCTATTTCCGTGTTTGTCAATTTCGTATTGAAAATAATGTTCCATATAGTTTTTGATTTCTTTATTTAAATACGACTCAATGTCTTCTATCTCGTAAGAACCCTCGGGAATTTCTATGTAATGCTCTTTTTTGTCTGGTGTAAAAAAATAAAATTTGTTGTTATTGCTATCGATATTTGGAAAAGAATTCCAAGTAACCAAACTTTCTAATCCTAAAGCATAGTTATAATCTTCCAAGATAATTGGTGGATAGTATCTGCTCGAAAGTACAGAACTGTTTCCATCCAATGAGAATACGTTGGACATCGTGCAACTTACTTCGACGACACTAACAGTTCAACTAAAACGCTCGAATTTCAAACAATTTTATTTGTAGCAGTTATATAGGAATCTTAAACACAAATGTCCACAATTAATACTATTAAAAGTCTGTAAAGATTCATAATTATATACTATATTACAGAAACCGTTGCTTTGTAAATATTTGATCAGTTCAAGAGGTGGTCTCAAATCTCCATAACTATCAAAGTATATAACTTCGTTTCGAGTTTTTTTATAAGCTGTCCAATGTGTTCCAGGACCTTCCTTATTGTCTAAATTTAATATACCACACTCATTAAGGCGTACTTTATTTGGAAGTGAATTTTTCATAAAAACTCCTCTGAAGCGGGGAATTTTCAAACGCTTTACATATTTGTAAATGTCGATGTTGGTGAGAGCATGTTTTGGAATATCTATCGGGAGTTCTTTTGAAATTTTGATGGAGCTAAAAAAAGACCATATCCTCTTTTATATGGTTTCAAATATAATCCACTTCCTGACTTTCCTACAGCTATCGACTCCATTTTCTGATTGTGTCGTTGATTTTCTTTCAACTGTTCTTTAGCTGATTTAGCATCGTTAACAGCTTTTGCAATGGCTGCTGCGCCACCACCTAGAGATCCCAGAGCGCCTAAAGCGGCAAATATTGGTAGTAGAGGTAAAAATCCACCACTTTTCGGTATGGGTATTATACGTCTGTGACGAACAGGTCTCACTCTCTTTTTTCCTTTTGATGATTTTACTGCTCTCATGGCCACTTTTACAGCATCGTTCATATTCTTAAATTTCTTATTTTTTAAAGCAAGTCTGGCGGATTTTCTTAAATCATTAAAATTCAAGACTTTTCCACGTTTGCTAGTTTGTCTTTTGACTCGACAACCCATACCGAGTTTTATTTTAGCTTTCATCGCAGCCGCAACACCTAAAGCAGCAGCTTTTTCGCCCAAAGAAGCGTCCGAAGAACGTAGTCTAAGTTTCGCTTTATCTAACAGAACTTTATCGGCCTTATGTCGATTTTCCAAATCTTTATGTTCACCATAAGCTATATCGTGAAATTTGCAAGCTTCATCTAATTGATTCCGGCCTTTATCTCCTCTTGCTAATCGTTTTTCTAATTTAGTTCCTGGTCCACAAAAGTTATAACCGGGAATATGAAGTTCAAACGGTAATTTATTAATAACCGAATTTACGATCCCACGTCCACAATATCTCTTTCTGTAGGTCTCAATCCGACGACTGTTCCTTTTTCGCTTCGTAATCTTCATTTATACTCAAACTTTCGGATCAGCTAAACTACTAACGGAAACGTAGAAAAATTTAGTATTTATACCCCCCCACATGTCAGTTTCTTAATCAGATGTCGAAATGCGTTTGACACCTCAAAACCTCAAATTGCCGATAAATAATAACGATATCAAAATTAATAGTGGGAATAAAAGACATGGGGATCTTTTACCATCTACAGTAAGATGTATTATTGTCGGACCGTCTAACTGCGGAAAGACTAATGTTATGATAGGTTTAATCGAACATCCAAATGGTTTAAGATTTGAAAATGTCTATGTGTATTCTAAATCTCTTTTCCAACCAAAATATCAATATTTGGAAAATCTTCTAAAACCTATTAAAGGTATAAATTTTTATAGTTTCAGCAATTTCGACAATAACAACATACCACCACCGCACAAAGCTAAAACTAATTCTGTCTTTATTTTTGACGATGTGGCATGTGACAAGCAAAATTTAATTAAAGAATATTTTAGCATGGGACGACACAGAAATATAGATTGTTTTTATTTATGTCAAACCTACACATGTATTCCTAAGCATTTAATAAGAGACAACGCAAATTTTATCATTTTATTTAAGCAAGATAATTTAAACTTGCGCCATATCTATGATGATCATATCGGCACTGATATCTCATTTGATAAATTTAAAGAAATGTGTTCATTTTGCTGGCAAAACAGTTATGATTTTTTAGTAGTCGATAAAGAGAACGAAATTCGTAGTGGTCGGTTTAGAAAAGGATTTGATAATTTTATTGATCCATTTTCATAATTTCAGTCTATAGAAGTATGTTGAACATTCAACATGCCAGTTCCTGTAAAATATAAATGTCCAAAATGTGGAGGTGAAACAGATACTCCTAACTTACCATGTATATACTGCTACTATAAAGATCATATAAGAGATCATTGCAAAACAAAACATGTGCATCTGTACTATTGAATAAAGTATTTTTATAGAATGTTTGTGAAATTTTGCATAGGTATATAAGCCTATCATTCAAATAAATAGATTCAGTTTATTTGTATTTTCGGAAGCCTTAGGAGACATGGATTCAAAAATATCAGATGTGGTTGATTTAAAAAGGAAACTGATTAAGAAAAGAAAAGATTTACAAAGAAAATTAGAACTAATTAAAGCAACTCAACGAAATGAAGAGAAAAAGTATGAACCCCTCACTAAACATTTGGAAACATTAATTGAGAGACGGAGTGAAAATCCAATAAAAAGTAATCAAGATGTGAAAACAAAAAATGTGTCGAACATTGAGCACAGTACACCTACAAAGCGAAAGTTAGAAAATACAATTCTGTCTCCTGTTCGTGAGAAAAAAACTATTGTTGCTACACCAAAGCAAGCAGAAATTTTCACGCCAAGACAAAAAAGAATTGCTACAAAAGTTACTAACCTTGTGAAAAGAATCGATGCCATCAAAAATGAAAAAGAAGATCGAATGAGTCCGATTAGTTCAAAATATGATGTTTTATCACAGGAAGATTTCGAAGAATCAATAAATAAAACAGATGCACAGGACAATGTGTTCCAATACATTCCCGAGGAAGACAATGATAATTATAACTTCAATGAGGTTCTTGAAAAATCTGTTCAGTTAAGTAAAAATTATATTAAAAACATCGTTGATACAGACGTTTACAACGAATATTTAAATGATTTTGATGAATTACCCAGAAAATATATTGACGAAATGCATCACGATGCAGAAAGTAAATTTGATCACAGAACAGGCGTAAGACATGACACTTTCTCAGAGAAATTTTATATCGGTTCGAAGGAGGTACAATTTATAGGTCCAGATATAAAAATAGACAATGAAATCTTTAAAGGGACTCCTGGAATTTATGAACTTATTTTTAAAAAGAAGCCTGTTCATTTTACTACGGAAGACAAGGAAATTTACAAAAAAATTTTAGAAAAAACCAATGCATATCGAAGAAATTTCGATGAAAATGATCGAATATTGGGTACAAGTTCGATGAAATACAAAAATATTATAGGACCATTACTCTCAACTCTCACGAAGTATAAAAAACCGAAGAAAGGTGGTCAAGTACTATTTAAAGAAGTAAACACAAATAAAGTTGATTATGTGTATTGGGAAGATCCAAATGAATTAGTTGAAAGACTGAAGTTGTTAGTCGCTTCCCAGACAGCAGGCCATTCGGGTCATCAAAACGAAATCGTTTCTATAATAGAAGAACTACGCGAAGCTAAAATTATTGCTTAATATGACTCTGGATAAGTTCGGGCGTCATTTGTTAAAACATGCTAAACTTTCAGGTTCTATCGACAATGATATGATTACTATTTCAAACTATATGTTCTATAATCTGATATTTCGCATCGAATCCGATAAAACCGTGGAAAACACGTATGTATTAAATTCTAAAGAAACGCACTATACGTTTCCTTTAGAAATTGGAACCCTTACAAAATTAAATATTACCAGTAATGAAATAAATGTTTATGTAAATAACAAATTTTTTAGTAAAGAAGAATTGAAAGGATTTGTACTACGTAACGGTGATCGAATATCGTTCAAATATGCTGTAAATAAAACAGAAAATGTACCAAATTTGTTCGCAGAAATGATAATAAAATGTCCTGTTAATTTTGAAGAATCGTTAGTTAGTGCCGAGAAAGCACATTATATACATAAGACTGATAAAAATGAAACGCAAGAAGGTGTATGAGCCAACTCCCATTAAAAGAGATATTGTTGCAGAATTGCACAAACCTGTAAGAATTAATTTTAAACGACGCAAGGTTATAATAAAAGGTATTAATGAAACATTACAAGCAGATCTAGTGGAAATGATACCGTATGCTAAGATAAACAGAGGATACAAATATATACTTGTTGTTATTGACTGTTTCTCAAAATACGTGTGGGCTGTCCCTGTAAAGTCAAAAGATGCTCAACAAATCGCCACTGGAATGGAAACAATTTTATCCAAAATCGTACGGTTACCCAAAAATTTACAAACAGATCAAGGAAAAGAATTCTACAACGAAAGTTTCAAAATCTTATGAAAAAATACAAAATTAATCATTACAATGTCTACAGTTTAAAAAAAGCCTCAATCGTCGAAAGAGTAAATCGCACATTAAAAAATTTAATGTGGAAAGAATTTAGTTTTCAAGGAAATTATAAATGGTTAGATTTATTGGCAAATGTGGTACATCGATATAATAATTCTTATCATCGTACTATAAAAATGAAACCGTCACAAGTTAACAAAAGTAATGAAAACGCTATTCTAAAAGCTGCTTATACTCAGATTAAAATAGTTAGCAATAAATCAAAATTTAAAGTTGGTGATAACGTAAGAATAAGTAAGTATCGCGGAATATTCGATAAGGAATACACACCCAATTGGTCAAATGAGATTTTCATAATAAGAAAAATTAATCTCACTAATCCCACCACATATTTTTTGAAAGATGAAAAGGGTGAAAACATTTTAGGTGGTTTCTATGAAATGGAACTATTGAAAGTTAAGCATCCAGGTGTATATCTCGTTGAAAAAGTTTTAAAAAAGAAAGGTAATCAACTTTATGTTAAATGGTTAGGATTTAATAACACCCACAACAGTTGGATTGATAAAAAAAAAATTACATAGTCGCTTTTCTCTCAGTCAGTTGACATAATTGATACGATGAAGTTGGTTGTAGTCGACGTACAAGGTTTTTGTCTACCTGAATTCATTGTAAAAGAACTTGCGATCTACGATGGAATTAACACAATACACGAAACATTCAAATCTACAAAACAACTCAAAGAAATCGATGAAAGAACGAAGAAACAAGCTAGATATCTAGAACGTTATCATCACATGTTGAGATTTAATGACGGCTTCAAGGAGCAGATATCTGTAAAAGAAATTTTGTTCAAATACATCAAGGAATATGCAGTGGAGATCTTATATGTAAAAGGAAAATGTAAAGAAAATTACCTTAGGGAAACGCTAGGAAAAGACTGCCCCAAAATTGTGAACCTCGAAACAATTGAAGACTCTGTGAAATTATCTAAAGAAATCCCAGCATGTGATAAACATATTGCTAATAATAAAAAATGTTACTGTTCTTTAAACAATGCTAAATGTATTTACAATTGGTTGTATTCAAGGTTTCCTCAATAAATAATACTATATTAAACTGTGTTTTATTTAATCGCAACACAAAACGTCAAAATAACGAACGAAAAAAAAAAAACTGTCAGGTGTGGGATTCGAACCCACGCTCCCTTTCGAGAATCAGAGCTTAAATCTGAAGCCTTAGACCGCTCGGCCAACCTGACTATGGAAAAACGGGTCAGGTCGATCGAGTAAAAGGCATTGCCAAAACGTACAGGTCAGGCACGTGAAGGCCTAAGGCAAGTCAGCCAAGGCCAGCCCCGTGCAGCGACCCGACCTAAAAAAAAAAAAAGAGGGGATAGATCTCGAGATGACCAAGGGCAATAAACGTAATTCCTACAGACGAATCCATCGACTTTTATACAAGTATAAAACGGAAGTGGGGATGCGAGATTGCGTCCGAGATCCCTCCCCGACCTAAACGAAAAGAGGGGATAGATCTCGAGATGAACGAGGGCAATAAACGACCAAGGTCGTGCAACGACTAGGTCAATGATCGCCCGATGAAAAGTAATGGGGGAGCTAGACCAGCTGGCAAGGTCAGCCACGTGCACCGACAAGCTCGACAACAAATGAAAGGTCAATGACCGCTCGATGAAAAGTAATGGGGGAGCTGGACCAGTTTGACCTCATTTGACCTGGTCTAGAACCCCCACTATATAACTACTCTAAATGTTTCCTCTTCCTATTCTGAGTCGATTCTGCATGCTTTAAGTGTGTTTGGTGGCTCAGAACCATCAAAAAACGTTGAAATATAGTTCAAATTCAATAAAAATCGACAAAAATACAGTTTCTAGCAAAAATTAGATGGTTTCGTTGCACTTTCCGAGACCGTAGGGTATCTGAGTGGCTTAAAAGTACAAGAAAACACTTCAAAATTGACGTTTCTGAAGAATTTTAACAGTTTTCTTGTATCTACGAACGCCAGAATGCATAAAATTGACCTAAACGTCTCCTTTTCCTATTCTGAGTCGATTCTGCATGCTTTAAGTGTGTTTGGTCTCTCAGAACCATCAAAAAACGTTGAAATATAGTTCAAATTAAATAAAAATCGACAAAAATACAGTTTCTAGCTAAAATTTGATGGGGTCGTTGCACTTTCCGAGCCCGTAGGGTATCTGAGTGGCCTAAAAGTACAAGAAAACACTTCAAAAGTGACGTTTCTGAAGAATTTTAACAGTTTTCTTGTATCTACGAACGCCAGAATGCATTAAATTGACCTAAACGTCTCCTTTTCCTATTCTGAGTCGATTCTGCATGCTTTAAGTGTGTTTGGTGGCTCAGAACCATCAAAAAACGTTGAAATATCGTTCAAATTCAATAAAAATCGACAAAAATACGGTTTCTAGCTAAAATTTGATGGTTTCGTTGCACTTTCCGAGCCCGTAGGGTATCTGAGTGGCTTAAAAGTACAAGAAAACACTTCAAAAGTGACGTTTCTGAAGAATTTTAACAGTTTTCTTGTATCTACGAACGCCAGAATGCATTAAATTGACCTAAACGTCTCCTTTTCCTATTCTGAGTCGATTCTGCATGCTTTAAGTGTGTTTGGTGGCTCAGAACCATCAAAAAACGTTGAAATATAGTTCAAATTCAATAAAAATCGACAAAAATACAGTTTCTAGCTAAAATTTGATGGTTTCGTTGCACTTTCCCAGCCCGTAGGGTATCTGAGTGGCTTAAAAGTACAAGAAAACACTTCAAAAGTGACGTTTCTGAAGAATTTTAACAGTTTTCTTGTATCTACGAACGCCAGAATGCATTAAATTGACCTAAACGTCTCCTTTTCCTATTCTGAGTCGATTCTGCATGCTTTAAGTGTGTTTGGTGGCTCAGAACCATCAAAAAACGTTGAAATATCGTTCAAATTCAATAAAAATCGACAAAAATACAGTTTCTAGCTAAAATTTGATGGTTTCGTTGCACTTTCCCAGCCCGTAGGGTATCTGAGTGGCTTAAAAGTACAAGAAAACACTTCAAAAGTGACGTTTCTGAAGAATTTTAACAGTTTTCTTGTATCTACGAACGCCAGAATGCATTAAATTGACCTAAACGTCTCCTTTTCCTATTCTGAGTCGATTCTGCATGCTTTAAGTGTGTTTGGTGGCTCAGAACCATCAAAAAACGTTGAAATATCGTTCAAATTCAATAAAAATCGACAAAAATACGGTTTCTAGCTAAAATTTGATGGTTTCGATGCACTTTCCGAGCCCGTAGGGTATCTGAGTGGCTTAAAAGTACAAGAAAACACTTCAAAAGTGACGTTTCTGAAGAATTTTAACAGTTTTCTTGTATCTACGAACGCCAGAATGCATAAAATTGACCTAAACGTCTCCTTTTCCTATTCTGAGTCGATTCTGCATGCTTTAAGTGTGTTTGGTGGCTCAGAACCATCAAAAAACGTTGAAATATACTTCAAATTCAATAAAAATCGACAAAAATACAGTTTCTAGCTAAAATTTGATGGTTTCGTTGCACTTTCCGAGCCCGTAGGGTATCTGAGTGGCTTAAAAGTACAAGAAAACACTTCAAAAGTGACGTTTCTGAAGAATTTTAACAGTTTTCTTGTATCTACGAACTCCAGAATGCATAAAATTGACCTAAGCGTCTCCTTTTCCTATTCTGAGTCGATTCTGCATGCTTTAAGTGTGTTTGGTGGCTCAGAACCATCAAAAAACGTTGAAATATAGTTCAAATTCAATAAAAATCGACAAAAATACAGATTCTAGCTAAAATTTGATGGTTTCGTTGCACTTTCCGAGCCCGTAGGTTATCTGAGTGGCTTAAAAGTACAAGAAAACACTTCAAAAGTGACGTTTCTGAAGAATTTTAACAGTTTTCTTGTATCTACGAACGCCAGAATGCATAAAATTGACCTAAACGTCTTCTTTTCCTATTCTGAGTCGATTCTGCATGCTTTAAGTGTGTTTGGTGGCTCAGAACCATCAAAAAACGTTGAAATTTAGTTCAAATTCAATAAAAATCGACAAAAATACAGTTTCTAGCTAAAATTTGATGGTTTCGTTGCACTTTCCGAGCCCGTAGGGTATCTGAGTGGCTTAAAAGTACAAGAAAACACTTCAAAAGTGACGTTTCTGAAGAATTTTAACAGTTTTCTTGTATCTACGAACGCCAGAATGCATAAAATTGACCTAAACGTCTCCTTTTCCTATTCTGAGTCGATTCTGCATGCTTTAAGTGTGTTTGGTGGCTCAGAACCATCAAAAAACGTTGAAATATAGTTCAAATTCAATAAAAATCGACAAAAATACAGTTTCTAGCTAAAATTTGATGGTTTCGTTGCACCTTCCGAGCCCGTAGGGTATCTGAGTGGCTTAAAAGTACAAGAAAACACTTCAAAAGTGACGTTTCTGAAGAATTTTAACAGTTTTCTTGTATCTACGAACGCCAGAATGCATAAAATTAACCTAAACGTCTCCTTTTCCTATTCTGAGTCGATTCTGCATGCTTTAAGTGTGTTTGGTGGCTCAGAACCATCAAAAAACTTTGAAATACAGTTAAAATTCAATAAAAATCGACAAAAATACAGTTTCTAGCTAAAATTTGATGGTTTCGTTGCACTTTCTGAGACCGTAGGGTATCTGAGTGGCTTAAAAGTACAAGAAAACACTTCAAAAGTGACGTATCTGAAGAATATTAACAGTTTTCTTGTATCTACGAACGCCAGAATGCATAAAATTGACCTTAACGTCTCCTTTTCCTATTCTGAGTCGATTCTGCATGCTTTAAGTGTGTTAGGTGGCTCAGAACCATCAAAAAACGTTGAAATATAGTTCAAATTCAATAAAAATCGACAAAAATACAGTTTCTAGCTAAAATTTGATGGTTTCGTTGCAATTTCAGAGCCCGTAGGGTATCTGAGTGGCTTAAAAGTACAAGAAAACACTTCAAAAGTGACGTTTCTGAAGAATTTTAACAGTTTTCTTGTATCTACGAACGCCAGAATGCATTAAATTGACCTAAACGTCTCCTTTTCCTATTCTGAGTCGATTCTGCATGCTTTAAGTGTGTTTGGTGGCTCAGAACCATCAAAAAACGTTGAAATATCGTTCAAATTCAATAAAAATCGACAAAAATACGGTTTCTAGCTAAAATTTGATGGTTTCGTTGCACTTTCCGAGCCCGTAGGATATCTGAGTGGCTTAAAAGTACAAGAAAACACTTCAAAAGTGACGTTTCTGAAGAATTTTAACAGTTTTCTTGTATCTACGAACGCCAGAATGCATAAAATTGACCTAAACGTCTCCTTTTCCTATTCTGAGCCGGTTCTGCATGCTTTAAGTGTGTTTGGTGGCTCAGAACCATCAAAAAACGTTGAAATATACTTCAAATTCAATAAAAATCGACAAAAATACAGTTTCTAGCTAAAATTTGATGGTTTCGTTGCACTTTCCGAGCACGTAGGGTATCTGAGTGGCTTAAAAGTACAAGAAAACACTTCAAAAGTGACGTTTCTGAAGAATTTTAACAGTTTTCTTGTATCTACGAACGCCAGAATGCTTAAAATTGACCTAAACGTCTCCTTTTCCTATTCTGACTCGATTCTGCATGCTTTAAGTGTGTTTGGTGGCTCAGAACCATCAAAAAACTTTGAAATATAATTCAAATTCAATAAAAATCGACAAAAATACAGTTTCTAGCTAAAATTTGATGGTTTCGTTGCACTTTCCGAGACCGTAGGGTATCTGAGTGACTTAAAAGTACAAGAAAACACTTCAAAAGTGACGTTTCTGAAGAATATTAACAGTTTTCTTGTATCTACGAACGCCAGAATGCATAAAATTGACCTAAACGTCTCCTTTTCCTATTCTGAGTTGATTCTGCATGCTTTAAGTGTGTTTGGTGGCTCAGAACCATCAAAAAACGTTGAAATATAGTTCAAATTCAATAAAAATCGACAAAAATACAGTTTCTAGCTAAAATTTGATGGTTTCGCTGCACTTTCCGAGCCCGTAGGGTATCTGAGTGGCTTCAAAGTACAAGAAAACACTTCAAAAGTGACGTTTCTGAAGAATTTTAACAGTTTTCTTGTATCTACGAACGCCAGAATGCATAAAATTGACCTAAACGTCTCCTTTTCCTATTCTGAGTCGATTCTGCATGCTTTAAGTGTGTTTGGTGGCTCAGAACCATCAAAAAACTTTGAAATATAGTTCAAATTCAATAAAAATCGACAAAAATACAGTTTCTAGCTAAAATTTGATGGTTTCGTTGCACTTTCCGAGACCGTAGGGTATCTGAGTGGCTTAAAAGTACAAGAAAACACTTCAAAAGTGACGTTTCTGAAGAATATTAACAGTTTTCTTGTATCTACGAACGCCAGAATGCATAAAATTGACCTAAACGTCTCCTTTTCCTATTCTGAGTTGATTCTGCATGCTTTAAGTGTGTTTGGTGGTTCAGAACCATCAAAAAACGTTGAAATATAGTTCAAATTCAATAAAAATCGACAAAAATACAGTTTCTAGCTAAAATTTGATGGTTTCGCTGCACTTTCCGAGCCCGTTGGGTATCTGAGTGGCTTAAAAGTACAAGAAAACACTTCAAAAGTGACGTTTCTGAAGAATTTTAACAGTTTTCTTGTATCTACGAACGCCAGAATGCATAAAATTGACCTAAACGTCTCCTTTTCCTATTCTGAGTCGATTCTGCATGCTTTAAGTGTGTTTGGTGGCTCAGAACCATCAAAAAACGTTGAAATATAGTTCAAATTCAATAAAAGTCAACAAAAATACAGTTTCTAGCTAAAATTAGATGGTTTCGTTGCACTTTCCGAGACCGTAGGGTATCTGAGTGGCTTAAAAGTACAAGAAAACACTTCAAAATTGACGTTTCTGAAGAATTTTAACAGTTTTCTTGTATCTACGAACGCCAGAATGCATAAAATTGACCTAAACGTCTCCTTTTCCTATTTTGAGTCGATTCTGCATGCTTTAAGTGTGTTTGGTGGCTCAGAACCATCAAAAAAGTTGAAATATATTTCAAATTCAATAATAATCGACAAAAATACAGTTTCTAGCAAAAATTTTATGGTTTCGTTGCACTTTCCGAGCCCGTAGAGTATCTGAGTGGCTTAAAAGTACAAGAAAACACTTCAAAAGTGACGTTTCTGAAGAATTTTAACAGTTTTCTTGTATCTACGAACGCCAGAATGCATAAAATTGACCTAAACGTCTCCTTTTCCTATTTTGAGTCGATTCTGCATGCTTTAAGTGTGTTTGGTGGCTCAGAACCATCAAAAAACGTTGAAATATAGTTCAAATTAAAAAAAAATCGACAAAAATACAGTTTCTAGCTAAAATTTGATGGTTTCATTGCACTTTCCGAGCCCGTAGGGTATCTGAGTGGCTTAAAAGTACAAGAAAACACTTCAAAAGTGACGTTTCTGAAGAATTTTAACAGTTTTCTTGTATCTACGAACGCCAGAATGCATAAAATTGACCTAAACGTCTCCTTTTCCTATTCTGAGTCGATTCTGCATGCTTTAAGTGTGTTTGGTGGCTCAGAACCATCAAAAAACGTTGAAATATAGTTCAAATTCAATAAAAGTCAACAAAAATACAGTTTCTAGCTAAAATTAGATGGTTTCGTTGCACTTTCCGAGACCGTAGGGTATCTGAGTGGCTTAAAAGTACAAGAAAACACTTCAAAATTGACGTTTCTGAAGAATTTTAACAGTTTTCTTGTATCTACGAACGCCAGAATGCACAAAATTGACCTAAACGTCTCCTTTTCCTATTCTGAGTCGATTCTGCATGCTTTAAGTGTGTTTGGTCTCTCAGAACCATCAAAAAACGTTGAAATATAGTTCAAATTAAATAAAAATCGACAAAATTACAGTTTCTAGCTAAAATTTGATGGTTTCGTTGCACTTTCCGAGCCCGTGGGGTATCTGAGTGGCTTAAAAGTACAAGAAAACGCTTCAAAAGTGACGTTTCTGAAGAATTTTAACAGTTTTCTTGTATCTACGAACGCCAGAATGCATAAAATTGACCATAACGTCTCCTTTTCCTATTCTGAGTCGATTCTGCATGCTTTAAGTGTGTTAGGTGGCTCAGAACCATCAAAAAACGTTGAAATATAGTTCAAATTCAATAAAAATCGACAAAAATACAGTTTCTAGCTAAAATTTGATGGTTTCGTTGCACTTTCCGAGCCCGTAGGGTATCTGAGTGGCTTAAAAGTACAAGAAAACACTTCAAAAGTGACGTTTCTGAAGAATTTTAACAGTTTTCTTGTATCTACGAACGCCAGAATGCATTAAATTGACCTAAACGTCTCCTTTTCCTATTCTGAGTCGATTCTGCATGCTTTAAGTGTGTTTGGTGGCTCAGAACCATCAAAAAACGTTGAAATATAGTTCAAATTCAATAAAAATCGACAAAAATACAGTTTCTAGCTAAAATTTGATGGTTTCGTTGCACTTTCCCAGCCCGTAGGGTATCTGAGTGGCTTAAAAGTACAAGAAAACACTTCAAAAGTGACGTTTCTGAAGAATTTTAACAGTTTTCTTGTATCTACGAACGCCAGAATGCATTAAATTGACCTAAACGTCTCCTTTTCCTATTCTGAGTCGATTCTGCATGCTTTAAGTGTGTTTGGTGGCTCAGAACCATCAAAAAACGTTGAAATATCGTTCAAATTCAATAAAAATCGACAAAAATACAGTTTCTAGCTAAAATTTGATGGTTTCGTTGCACTTTCCCAGCCCGTAGGGTATCTGAGTGGCTTAAAAGTACAAGAAAACACTTCAAAAGTGACGTTTCTGAAGAATTTTAACAGTTTTCTTGTATCTACGAACGCCAGAATGCATTAAATTGACCTAAACGTCTCCTTTTCCTATTCTGAGTCGATTCTGCATGCTTTAAGTGTGTTTGGTGGCTCAGAACCATCAAAAAACGTTGAAATATCGTTCAAATTCAATAAAAATCGACAAAAATACGGTTTCTAGCTAAAATTTGATGGTTTCGATGCACTTTCCGAGCCCGTAGGGTATCTGAGTGGCTTAAAAGTACAAGAAAACACTTCAAAAGTGACGTTTCTGAAGAATTTTAACAGTTTTCTTGTATCTACGAACGCCAGAATGCATAAAATTGACCTAAACGTCTCCTTTTCCTATTCTGAGTCGATTCTGCATGCTTTAAGTGTGTTTGGTGGCTCAGAACCATCAAAAAACGTTGAAATATACTTCAAATTCAATAAAAATCGACAAAAATACAGTTTCTAGCTAAAATTTGATGGTTTCGTTGCACTTTCCGAGCCCGTAGGGTATCTGAGTGGCTTAAAAGTACAAGAAAACACTTCAAAAGTGACGTTTCTGAAGAATTTTAACAGTTTTCTTGTATCTACGAACTCCAGAATGCATAAAATTGACCTAAGCGTCTCCTTTTCCTATTCTGAGTCGATTCTGCATGCTTTAAGTGTGTTTGGTGGCTCAGAACCATCAAAAAACGTTGAAATATAGTTCAAATTCAATAAAAATCGACAAAAATACAGATTCTAGCTAAAATTTGATGGTTTCGTTGCACTTTCCGAGCCCGTAGGTTATCTGAGTGGCTTAAAAGTACAAGAAAACACTTCAAAAGTGACGTTTCTGAAGAATTTTAACAGTTTTCTTGTATCTACGAACGCCAGAATGCATAAAATTGACCTAAACGTCTTCTTTTCCTATTCTGAGTCGATTCTGCATGCTTTAAGTGTGTTTGGTGGCTCAGAACCATCAAAAAACGTTGAAATTTAGTTCAAATTCAATAAAAATCGACAAAAATACAGTTTCTAGCTAAAATTTGATGGTTTCGTTGCACTTTCCGAGCCCGTAGGGTATCTGAGTGGCTTAAAAGTACAAGAAAACACTTCAAAAGTGACGTTTCTGAAGAATTTTAACAGTTTTCTTGTATCTACGAACGCCAGAATGCATAAAATTGACCTAAACGTCTCCTTTTCCTATTCTGAGTCGATTCTGCATGCTTTAAGTGTGTTTGGTGGCTCAGAACCATCAAAAAACGTTGAAATATAGTTCAAATTCAATAAAAATCGACAAAAATACAGTTTCTAGCTAAAATTTGATGGTTTCGTTGCACCTTCCGAGCCCGTAGGGTATCTGAGTGGCTTAAAAGTACAAGAAAACACTTCAAAAGTGACGTTTCTGAAGAATTTTAACAGTTTTCTTGTATCTACGAACGCCAGAATGCATAAAATTAACCTAAACGTCTCCTTTTCCTATTCTGAGTCGATTCTGCATGCTTTAAGTGTGTTTGGTGGCTCAGAACCATCAAAAAACTTTGAAATACAGTTAAAATTCAATAAAAATCGACAAAAATACAGTTTCTAGCTAAAATTTGATGGTTTCGTTGCACTTTCTGAGACCGTAGGGTATCTGAGTGGCTTAAAAGTACAAGAAAACACTTCAAAAGTGACGTTTCTGAAGAATATTAACAGTTTTCTTGTATCTACGAACGCCAGAATGCATAAAATTGACCTTAACGTCTCCTTTTCCTATTCTGAGTCGATTCTGCATGCTTTAAGTGTGTTTGGTGGCTCAGAACCATCAAAAAACTTTGAAATATAGTTCAAATTCAATAAAAATCGACAAAAATACAGTTTCTAGCTAAAATTTGATGGTTTCGTTGCACTTTCCGAGACCGTAGGGTATCTGAGTGGCTTAAAAGTACAAGAAAACACTTCAAAAGTGACGTTTCTGAAGAATATTAACAGTTTTCTTGTATCTACGAACGCCAGAATGCATAAAATTGACCTAAACGTCTCCTTTTCCTATTCTGAGTTGATTCTGCATGCTTTAAGTGTGTTTGGTGGTTCAGAACCATCAAAAAACGTTGAAATATAGTTCAAATTCAATAAAAATCGACAAAAATACAGTTTCTAGCTAAAATTTGATGGTTTCGCTGCACTTTCCGAGCCCGTTGGGTATCTGAGTGGCTTAAAAGTACAAGAAAACACTTCAAAAGTGACGTTTCTGAAGAATTTTAACAGTTTTCTTGTATCTACGAACGCCAGAATGCATAAAATTGACCTAAACGTCTCCTTTTCCTATTCTGAGTCGATTCTGCATGCTTTAAGTGTGTTTGGTGGCTCAGAACCATCAAAAAACGTTGAAATATAGTTCAAATTCAATAAAAGTCAACAAAAATACAGTTTCTAGCTAAAATTAGATGGTTTCGTTGCACTTTCCGAGACCGTAGGGTATCTGAGTGGCTTAAAAGTACAAGAAAACACTTCAAAATTGACGTTTCTGAAGAATTTTAACAGTTTTCTTGTATCTACGAACGCCAGAATGCATAAAATTGACCTAAACGTCTCCTTTTCCTATTTTGAGTCGATTCTGCATGCTTTAAGTGTGTTTGGTGGCTCAGAACCATCAAAAAAGTTGAAATATATTTCAAATTCAATAATAATCGACAAAAATACAGTTTCTAGCAAAAATTTTATGGTTTCGTTGCACTTTCCGAGCCCGTAGAGTATCTGAGTGGCTTAAAAGTACAAGAAAACACTTCAAAAGTGACGTTTCTGAAGAATTTTAACAGTTTTCTTGTATCTACGAACGCCAGAATGCATAAAATTGACCTAAACGTCTCCTTTTCCTATTTTGAGTCGATTCTGCATGCTTTAAGTGTGTTTGGTGGCTCAGAACCATCAAAAAACGTTGAAATATAGTTCAAATTAAAAAAAAATCGACAAAAATACAGTTTCTAGCTAAAATTTGATGGTTTCATTGCACTTTCCGAGCCCGTAGGGTATCTGAGTGGCTTAAAAGTACAAGAAAACACTTCAAAAGTGACGTTTCTGAAGAATTTTAACAGTTTTCTTGTATCTACGAACGCCAGAATGCATAAAATTGACCTAAACGTCTCCTTTTCCTATTCTGAGTCGATTCTGCATGCTTTAAGTGTGTTTGGTGGCTCAGAACCATCAAAAAACGTTGAAATATAGTTCAAATTCAATAAAAGTCAACAAAAATACAGTTTCTAGCTAAAATTAGATGGTTTCGTTGCACTTTCCGAGACCGTAGGGTATCTGAGTGGCTTAAAAGTACAAGAAAACACTTCAAAATTGACGTTTCTGAAGAATTTTAACAGTTTTCTTGTATCTACGAACGCCAGAATGCACAAAATTGACCTAAACGTCTCCTTTTCCTATTCTGAGTCGATTCTGCATGCTTTAAGTGTGTTTGGTCTCTCAGAACCATCAAAAAACGTTGAAATATAGTTCAAATTAAATAAAAATCGACAAAATTACAGTTTCTAGCTAAAATTTGATGGTTTCGTTGCACTTTCCGAGCCCGTGGGGTATCTGAGTGGCTTAAAAGTACAAGAAAACGATTCAAAAGTGACGTTTCTGAAGAATTTTAACAGTTTTCTTGTATCTACGAACGCCAGAATGCATAAAATTGACCATAACGTCTCCTTTTCCTATTCTGAGTCGATTCTGCATGCTTTAAGTGTGTTAGGTGGCTCAGAACCATCAAAAAACGTTGAAATATAGTTCAAATTCAATAAAAATCGACAAAAATACAGTTTCTAGCTAAAATTTGATGGTTTCGTTGCAATTTTAGAGCCCGTAGGGTATCTGAGTGGCTTAAAAGTACAAGAAAACACTTCAAAAGTGACGTTTCTGAAGAATTTTAACAGTTTTCTTGTATCTACGAACGCCAGAATGCATTAAATTGACCTAAACGTCTCCTTTTCCTATTCTGAGTCGATTCTGCATGCTTTAAGTGTGTTTGGTGGCTCAGAACCATCAAAAAACGTTGAAATATCGTTCAAATTCAATAAAAATCGACAAAAATACGGTTTCTAGCTAAAATTTGATGGTTTCGTTGCACTTTCCGAGCCCGTAGGATATCTGAGTGGCTTAAAAGTACAAGAAAACACTTCAAAAGTGACGTTTCTGAAGAATTTTAACAGTTTTCTTGTATCTACGAACGCCAGAATGCATAAAATTGACCTAAACGTCTCCTTTTCCTATTCTGAGCCGGTTCTGCATGCTTTAAGTGTGTTTGGTGGCTCAGAACCATCAAAAAACGTTTAAATATACTTCAAATTCAATAAAAATCGACAAAAATACAGTTTCTAGCTAAAATTTGATGGTTTCGTTGCACTTTCCGAGCACGTAGGGTATCTGAGTGGCTTAAAAGTACAAGAAAACACTTCAAAAGTGACGTTTCTGAAGAATTTTAACAGTTTTCTTGTATCTACGAACGCCAGAATGCTTAAAATTGACCTAAACGTCTCCTTTTCCTATTCTGACTCGATTCTGCATGCTTTAAGTGTGTTTGGTGGCTCAGAACCATCAAAAAACTTTGAAATATAATTCAAATTCAATAAAAATCGACAAAAATACAGTTTCTAGCTAAAATTTGATGGTTTCGTTGCACTTTCCGAGACCGTAGGGTATCTGAGTGACTTAAAAGTACAAGAAAACACTTCAAAAGTGACGTTTCTGAAGAATATTAACAGTTTTCTTGTATCTACGAACGCCAGAATGCATAAAATTGACCTAAACGTCTCCTTTTCCTATTCTGAGTTGATTCTGCATGCTTTAAGTGTGTTTGGTGGCTCAGAACCATCAAAAAACGTTGAAATATAGTTCAAATTCAATAAAAATCGACAAAAATACAGTTTCTAGCTAAAATTTGATGGTTTCGCTGCACTTTCCGAGCCCGTAGGGTATCTGAGTGGCTTCAAAGTACAAGAAAACACTTCAAAAGTGACGTTTCTGAAGAATTTTAACAGTTTTCTTGTATCTACGAACGCCAGAATGCATAAAATTGACCTAAACGTCTCCTTTTCCTATTCTGAGTCGATTCTGCATGCTTTAAGTGTGTTTGGTGGCTCAGAACCATCAAAAAACTTTGAAATATAGTTCAAATTCAATAAAAATCGACAAAAATACAGTTTCTAGCTAAAATTTGATGGTTTCGTTGCACTTTCCGAGACCGTAGGGTATCTGAGTGGCTTAAAAGTACAAGAAAACACTTCAAAAGTGACGTTTCTGAAGAATATTAACAGTTTTCTTGTATCTACGAACGCCAGAATGCATAAAATTGACCTAAACGTCTCCTTTTCCTATTCTGAGTTGATTCTGCATGCTTTAAGTGTGTTTGGTGGTTCAGAACCATCAAAAAACGTTGAAATATAGTTCAAATTCAATAAAAATCGACAAAAATACAGTTTCTAGCTAAAATTTGATGGTTTCGCTGCACTTTCCGAGCCCGTTGGGTATCTGAGTGGCTTAAAAGTACAAGAAAACACTTCAAAAGTGACGTTTCTGAAGAATTTTAACAGTTTTCTTGTATCTACGAACGCCAGAATGCATAAAATTGACCTAAACGTCTCCTTTTCCTATTCTGAGTCGATTCTGCATGCTTTAAGTGTGTTTGGTGGCTCAGAACCATCAAAAAACGTTGAAATATAGTTCAAATTCAATAAAAGTCAACAAAAATACAGTTTCTAGCTAAAATTAGATGGTTTCGTTGCACTTTCCGAGACCGTAGGGTATCTGAGTGGCTTAAAAGTACAAGAAAACACTTCAAAATTGACGTTTCTGAAGAATTTTAACAGTTTTCTTGTATCTACGAACGCCAGAATGCATAAAATTGACCTAAACGTCTCCTTTTCCTATTTTGAGTCGATTCTGCATGCTTTAAGTGTGTTTGGTGGCTCAGAACCATCAAAAAAGTTGAAATATATTTCAAATTCAATAATAATCGACAAAAATACAGTTTCTAGCAAAAATTTTATGGTTTCGTTGCACTTTCCGAGCCCGTAGAGTATCTGAGTGGCTTAAAAGTACAAGAAAACACTTCAAAAGTGACGTTTCTGAAGAATTTTAACAGTTTTCTTGTATCTACGAACGCCAGAATGCATAAAATTGACCTAAACGTCTCCTTTTCCTATTTTGAGTCGATTCTGCATGCTTTAAGTGTGTTTGGTGGCTCAGAACCATCAAAAAACGTTGAAATATAGTTCAAATTAAAAAAAAATCGACAAAAATACAGTTTCTAGCTAAAATTTGATGGTTTCATTGCACTTTCCGAGCCCGTAGGGTATCTGAGTGGCTTAAAAGTACAAGAAAACACTTCAAAAGTGACGTTTCTGAAGAATTTTAACAGTTTTCTTGTATCTACGAACGCCAGAATGCATAAAATTGACCTAAACGTCTCCTTTTCCTATTCTGAGTCGATTCTGCATGCTTTAAGTGTGTTTGGTGGCTCAGAACCATCAAAAAACGTTGAAATATAGTTCAAATTCAATAAAAGTCAACAAAAATACAGTTTCTAGCTAAAATTAGATGGTTTCGTTGCACTTTCCGAGACCGTAGGGTATCTGAGTGGCTTAAAAGTACAAGAAAACACTTCAAAATTGACGTTTCTGAAGAATTTTAACAGTTTTCTTGTATCTACGAACGCCAGAATGCACAAAATTGACCTAAACGTCTCCTTTTCCTATTCTGAGTCGATTCTGCATGCTTTAAGTGTGTTTGGTCTCTCAGAACCATCAAAAAACGTTGAAATATAGTTCAAATTAAATAAAAATCGACAAAATTACAGTTTCTAGCTAAAATTTGATGGTTTCGTTGCACTTTCCGAGCCCGTGGGGTATCTGAGTGGCTTAAAAGTACAAGAAAACGCTTCAAAAGTGACGTTTCTGAAGAATTTTAACAGTTTTCTTGTATCTACGAACGCCAGAATGCATAAAATTGACCATAACGTCTCCTTTTCCTATTCTGAGTCGATTCTGCATGCTTTAAGTGTGTTAGGTGGCTCAGAACCATCAAAAAACGTTGAAATATAGTTCAAATTCAATAAAAATCGACAAAAATACAGTTTCTAGCTAAAATTTGATGGTTTCGTTGCACTTTCCGAGCCCGTAGGGTATCTGAGTGGCTTAAAAGTACAAGAAAACACTTCAAAAGTGACGTTTCTGAAGAATTTTAACAGTTTTCTTGTATCTACGAACGCCAGAATGCATAAAATTGACCTAAACGTCTCCTTTTCCTATTCTGAGTCGATTCTGCATGCTTTAAGTGTGTTTGGTGGCTCAGAACCATCAAAAAACGTTGAAATATAGTTCAAATTCACAAAAATCGACAAAAATACAGTTTCTAGCCAAAGTTTGATGGTTTCGTTGCACTTTCCGAGCCCGTCGGGTATCTGAGTGGCTTAAAAGTAGAAGAAAACACTTCGAAAGTGACGTTTCTGAAGAATTTTAACAGTTTTCTTGTATCTACGAACGCCAGAATGCATAAAATTGACCTAAACGTCTCCTTTTCCTATTCTGAGTCGATTCTGCATGCTTTAAGTGTGTTTGGTGGCTCAGAACCATCAAAAAACGTTGAAATATGGTTCAAATTCAATAAAAATCGACAAAAATACAGTTTCTAGCTAAAATTTGATGGTTTCGTTGCACTTTCCGAGCCCGTAGGGTATCTGAGTGGCTTAAAAGTACAAGAAAACACTTCAAAAGTGACGTTTCTGAAAAATTTTAACAGTTTTCTTGTATATACGAACGCCAGAATGCATAAAATTGACCTAAACTTCACCTTTTCCTATTCTGAGTCGATTCTGCATCCTTTAAGTGTGTTTAGTGGCTCAGAACCATCAAAAAACGTTGAAATATAGTTAAAATTCAATAAAAATCGACAAAAATACAGTTTCTAGCTAAAATGTGATGGTTTCGTTGCACTTTCCGAGCCCGTAGGGTATCTGAGTGGCTTAAAAGTACAAGAAAACATTTCAAAAGTGACGTTTCTGAAGAATTTTAACAGTTTTCTTGTATCTACGAACGCCAGAATGCATAAAATTGACCTAAACGTCTCCTTTTCCTATTCTGAGTCGATTCTGCATGCTTTAAGTGTGTTTGGTGGCTCAGAACCATCAAAAAACGTTGAAATATAGTTCAAATTCACAAAAATCGACAAAAATACAGTTTCTAGCCAAAGTTTGATGGTTTCGTTGCACTTTCCGAGCCCGTCGGGTATCTGAGTGGCTTAAAAGTAGAAGAAAACACTTCGAAAGTGACGTTTCTGAAGAATTTTAACAGTTTTCTTGTATCTACGAACGCCAGAATGCATAAAATTGACCTAAACGTCTCCTTTTCCTATTCTGAGTCGATTCTGCATGCTTTAAGTGTGTTTGGTGGCTCAGAACCATCAAAAAACGTTGAAATATGGTTCAAATTCAATAAAAATCGACAAAAATACAGTTTCTAGCTAAAATTTGATGGTTTCGTTGCACTTTCCGAGCCCGTAGGGTATCTGAGTGGCTTAAAAGTACAAGAAAACACTTCAAAAGTGACGTTTCTGAAAAATTTTAACAGTTTTCTTGTATATACGAACGCCAGAATGCATAAAATTGACCTAAACTTCACCTTTTCCTATTCTGAGTCGATTCTGCATCCTTTAAGTGTGTTTAGTGGCTCAGAACCATCAAAAAACGTTGAAATATAGTTAAAATTCAATAAAAATCGACAAAAATACAGTTTCTAGCTAAAATGTGATGGTTTCGTTGCACTTTCCGAGCCCGTAGGGTATCTGAGTGGCTTAAAAGTACAAGAAAACATTTCAAAAGTGACGTTTCTGAAGAATTTTAACAGTTTTCTTGTATCTACGAACGCCAGAATGCATAAAATTGACCTAAACGTCTCCTTTTCCTATTCTGAGTCGATTCTGCATGCTTTAAGTGTGTTTGGTGGCTCAGAACCATCAAAAAACGTTGAAATATAGTTCAAATTCAATAAAAATCGACAAAAATACAGTTTCTAGCTAAAATTTGATGGTTTCGTTGCACTTTCCGAGCCCGTAGGATATCTGAGTGGCTTAAAAGTACAAGAAAACACTTCAAAAGTGACGTTTCTGAAGAATTTTAACAGTTTTCTTGTATCTACGAACGCCAGAATGCATAAAATTTACCTAAACGTCTCCTTTTCCTATTCTGAGTCGATTCTGCATGCTTTAAGTGTGTTTGGTGGCTGAGAACCATCAAAAAACGTTGAAAAATAGTTCAAATTCAATAAAAATCGACAAAAATACAGTTTCTAGCTAAAATTTGATGGTTTCGTTGCTCTTTCCGAGCCCGTTGGGTATCTGAATGGCTTAAAAGTACAAGAAAACACTTCAAAAGTGACGTTTCTGAAGAATTTTAACAGTTTTCTTGTATCTACGAACGCCAGAATGCATAAAATTGACCTAAACGTCTCCTTTTTCTATTCTGAGTCGATTCTGCATGCTTTAAGTGTGTTTGGTGGCTCAGAACCATCAAAAAACATTGAAATATAGTTCAAATTCAATAAAAATCGACAAAAACACAGTTTCTAGCTAAAATTTGATGGTTTCGTTGCACTTTCCGAGCCCGTAGGGTATCTGAGTGGCTTAAAAGTACAAGAACACACTTCAAAAGTGACGTTTCTGAAGAATTTTAACAGTTTTCTTGTATCTATGAACGCCAGAATGCATAAAATTGACCTAAACCTCTCCTTTTCCAATTCTGAGTCGATTCTGCATGCTTTAAGTGTGTTTGGTGGCTCAGAACCATCAAAAATCGTTGAAATATAGTTCAAATTCAATAAAAATCGAAAAAAATACAGTTTCTAGCTAAAATTTGATGGTTTCGTTGCACTTTCCGAGCCCGTAGGGTATCTGAGTGGCTTAAAAGTACAAGAAAACACTTCAAAATTGACGTTTCTGAAGAATTTTAACAGTTTTCTTGTATCTACGAACGCCAGAATGCATAAAATTGACCTAAACGTCTCCTTTTCCTATTCTGAGTCGATTCTGCTTGCATTAAGTGTGTTTGGTGGCTCAGAACCATCAAAAAACGTTGAAATATAGTTCAAATTCAATAAAAATCGCCAAAAATACAGTTTCTAGCTAAAATTTTATGGTTTCGTTGCACTTTCCGAGCCCGTAGGTTATCTGAGTGGCTTAAAAGTACAAGAAAACACTTCAAAAGAGACGTTTCTGAAGAATTTTAACAGTTTTCTTGTATCTACGAACGCCAGAATACATAAAATTGACCTAAACGTCTCCTTTTCCTATTCTGAGTCGATTCTGCATGCTTTAAGTGTGTTTCGTGGCTCAGAACCATCAAAAAAGTTGAAATATATTTCAAATTCAATAATAATCGACAAAAATACAGTTTCTAGCAAAAATTTTATGGTTTCGTTGCACTTTCCGAGCCCGTAGAGTATCTGAGTGGCTTAAAAGTACAAGAAAACACTTCAAAAGTGACGTTTCTGAAGAATTTTAACAGTTTTCTTGTATCTACGAACGCCAGAATGCATAAAATTGACCTAAACGTCTCCTTTTCCTATTTTGAGTCGATTCTGCATGCTTTAAGTGTGTTTGGTGGCTCAGAACCATCAAAAAACGTTGAAATATAGTTCAAATTAAAAAAAAATCGACAAAAATACAGTTTCTAGCTAAAATTTGATGGTTTCATTGCACTTTCCGAGCCCGTAGGGTATCTGAGTGGCTTAAAAGTACAAGAAAACACTTCAAAAGTGACGTTTCTGAAGAATTTTAACAGTTTTCTTGTATCTACGAACGCCAGAATGCATAAAATTGACCTAAACGTCTCCTTTTCCTATTCTGAGTCGATTCTGCATGCTTTAAGTGTGTTTGGTGGCTCAGAACCATCAAAAAACGTTGAAATATAGTTCAAATTCAATAAAAATCAACAAAAATACAGTTTCTAGCTAAAATTAGATGGTTTCGTTGCACTTTCCGAGACCGTAGGGTATCTGAGTGGCTTAAAAGTACAAGAAAACACTTCAAAATTGACGTTTCTGAAGAATTTTAACAGTTTTCTTGTATCTACGAACGCCAGAATGCACAAAATTGACCTAAACGTCTCCTTTTCCTATTCTGAGTCGATTCTGCATGCTTTAAGTGTGTTTGGTCTCTCAGAACCATCAAAAAACGTTGAAATATAGTTCAAATTAAATAAAAATCGACAAAATTACAGTTTCTAGCTAAAATTTGATGGTTTCGTTGCACTTTCCGAGCCCGTGGGGTATCTGAGTGGCTTAAAAGTACAAGAAAACGCTTCAAAAGTGACGTTTCTGAAGAATTTTAACAGTTTTCTT